>NW_017215761.1:0-13669 GCF_001704415.2 Capra hircus
TCTTACATTAATAAATAAACAAGTCTTTCCACCCAACGCCGACCACCTTTCGAATTCCCTGGATCCACGGGGCTGGACCCCGGCATAAGACCTTGTGTGGAGTCGGTGCCGGAAGCTGAGGATTCCTCTCCAGTGCTGACATGGATCTTGGGGGTACTTCTGAAGGTCCCCAGGGGAGTCAGTCTTCGTCGCGAGTGGGGGCATGCACGTGCGCTTTCCTCCCGAGCTGTAGCAGCAGTGTCACGCTTCCCTTCGCGTGGATCAAGGGATCTGTGGCTTTCCCTCGAGGCTTTCCCACGAGCTTTCCCACAGGGCTGTCCCACGTGCCACCGTGGTGTGAGTCGATCCTCGGCTTGAAAGTTGAGGCAGTGCAGGGAAAACAGGTTTCCCTGGAATGGATTGAGACATCTGGGGGACTCTGGGAATGGTGGCACGACCCTGGAGTTCCTCTCCCCTTTCCTGTGGAGAGTGCCTCCTCTTGAGATGCGTCGGGAACGCCGGGAATTCTTTCCTGAACAGGCAGGGAAAGGATCCCTACTCTCGAGCTAGGAGGCGGAAACGGGGCTCCTCTGGATGTGGGCGGGACTCTCGTGCTTCCTCTCGAGTGGAGACGGGTATTTTGGGGATCTTCTTGAGTTGCAGCAAGGGTGTGAAGGACCCATAGGAAGTTCCAGAGGTTAGGTGTGATTAGCCTCGAGACGCCTCAGAGGAAATGGGCCTCATCTCGCCTGGAGGGGAGAACCTCCTGGATTTTCTCGAGTTGCGGCAGGTGCTCTCGACTTACGACGGGGACCTCAGGAACCGCTCTGGTGGCCTCAGGAAAGGCCAGTCCCCATTCGTGATGCTCGGTGGTCTCTCGGGATTCCTCTCCCGTCGATGCCCGGGCCTAAGACCTTGTGTGGAGTCAGTCCCGGAACCTGAGGATTCCTCTCCAGTGCTGACATGGATCTTGGGGTACTTCTGGAGTCTCCCCAGGGGAGTCAGATCTCGTCTTGAGTGGCGGCATGCACGTTCGCTTTCCTCCCGAGCTGTAGCAGCATTTTCAAGCTTCCCTTCGAGTGGATCAAGGCATCTGTGGATTTCCCTCGAGGCTTTCCCACGAGGCTTTCTCTCGAGGCTTTCCACAGGGCTGTCCCACGTGCCACCGTGGTGTGACTCTATCCTCGGATTGAAAGTCGAGGCAGTGCAGGGAAAACAGGTTTCCCTGGAATTGACTGAGACATCGGGGGACTCTGGGAATGATGGCACGACCTGGAGTTCCTCTCACCTTTACTGTTTAGAGCGCCTCCTCTTGAGATGCGATGGGAATGCCAGGAATTCTTTCCCGACCAAGTAGGGAAAGGATCCCTCATCTCGAGCTACGAGCCGGAAACGGAGCTCCTCTGGATGTGGCGGGACCTCGTGCTTCCTCTTGAGTGGAGACGGGTATGTCGGGGAACTTCTTGAGTTGCAGCATGACTGTGAAAGACTCTTTGAAGTTCCAGAGTTACGTGTGATTAGCCTCGAGACACCTCAGTGGAAACGGGCCTCATCTCACCTGCAGGGAGAACCTCCTGGATTTTACCGAGTTGCGGCAGGTGCTCTCGACTTACGACGGGGACCTCATGGACCCGCTCTGGTGACCTCAGGAAAGGCCAGTCCCCATGCGAGTTGCTAGAGGTCCTGTCGCTATTCCTCTCCCGTCGATGCCAGGGCCTAAGACCTTGTGTGGAGTCGGGGCTGGAACCTGAGGATTCCTCTCCAGCGCTGACATGATCTTGGGTATTTCTGGAGTCTCCCCAGGGGAGTCAGTTCTCGTCTCGAGTAGGGGCATGCACGTGCGCTTTCCTCCCGTGCTGTAGCAGCAGTGTCACGCTTCCCGTCCGTGGATCAAGGAATCTGTGGCTTTCCCTGGAGTCTTTCCCATGAGGCTTTCCCACAAGGCTATTCCACTTGCCACCATGGTGTGAGTCGATCCTCGGCGTGAAAGTCGAACCAGTGCAGCGAAAACAGGAACCTCCTTCCCCACAGTAGGGGATACACTGTCCCCTTGGGCGGGTATCTCCAGGGCACTCGCGCTGGGGGTTGCCCGCGGAGGTGCGGGCCTCAGGCTCCACGTGAGAAAAGCCCCAAATGGCATTAGCTGCCAGTCCAGACGCTGGCCCCTCAGGTCTCTGGCCGGAGCCTTGGGCTCCAGGCAACTCAAAGCCCTCGGGGGTGGCACTCTGGGACTGCTGTAGGGAAAGGATGCCAAGAGCCCACGGAGGAGTTGGGGAGGGGGCATGGGGGAAACGGAGGCGAGGACAGCGAGGGATCTAGGTGGAGGCGCTGGAGAGAGCGTCTGGTGTCCCGGAATGCCTCGGAGGAGCCAGCGGGGGACAGTCGAGGACCAGGGACCTGTGGAATGTGAAAAGGAGGGAAATCTCAGAGCAAGGCAGGCTGGGAAAGGGGGCGTTGGTGGCCAATTCAAAGGGACCTAGGGGCGTTTCCTGGGCGGTGAGTTCCCTTGGCACTGCTGAGGGCCCCTGATTGATCCACTCGGGGTTGAACCCACCCCCCGCTGCGAGGAGGGCCACAAACCAAAGCCCCCGAACTACCCGCCCACCCCAACGGGGATCTTGGCGGTCCAGGGCTCAGCCGTGCCCGGGAAAAGCCCACTCGCTCCACGGGACTCCGTCCAGGGTCTCTGCTTGGAAAGAGGCCAGGGGCGGCCCCCTCCATCTACCCACCCAAACCCTATTGACGTCAGTGGTGGCGGAGACGCCTCCCGTTCTCCAGAGTCCTAAGCTGCTGGGTCCCCGCCCACTCGGCCAGCAGTCTGCAGCGTGCCCGTGTGCCTCTCCCACCATGGCTTGGTTCGGCTCCTCCAGCACCTCAAGCGGTACGTTTGCCCTCGGTCCCTGTGGTCGGATCACATCTCAGGGGATTTGTGGGTGGCCTGGGCAAGGGCTCTCGGCCAATGTGTTGACCCCCTCCCACCCGAGAACGGCTGGGACCCATCGGCCAGGCCCCGGTTTCCGAGGCGTCAGGTGTGCCCAAATTCGGAGGGCGTGGCATCGTTCGTTCATCTTGCTCCTTTGGCACACACATGGCTTCTCCGTTCTCTTTTCTGGGAAGACAGTGTTGTTTCAGGGGGCGTGCTGCGGGGGCGGGGGCCGGGGTTGCGGGGTGGTGGGAGCGGGTGCTGTGCTGGGATGAGGCCCTTTATCCTCACATCTTCATGTGGGAATGGGAGTCGGGGAGCTCTGTGGCCTTGCTGCCTTCAGTGGCTTCCTCTGCACAGGGGCCTAGTGGCTTCTGCCTTTTGTCAGGCGTTACGGGGTTTGGGCGTCGCTTTGGTGGCCTTGGCCTTTGCCTTGGCCTGGGCCTTGGCCTTGCCCTTGGCGTTGCCGTTGCCCTTGCCTTGGTCTTGGGCTTGACCTTGCCCTGCCTTGAACTTGAACTTGAACTTGAACTTGAACTTGCTTGACCTTGACCTTGAACTTGAACTTGACCTTGACCTTGAACTTGAACTTGAACTTTTGAACTTGAACTTGAACTTGACTTGAACTTGAACTTGAACTTGACTTTGAACTTGAACTTGAACTTGACCTTGAACTTGAACTTAATCTTGACTTGACATTGAACTTGAACTTGACTTGAACTTGAACTTGACTTGAACTTCAACTTGAACTTGTCCTTGACCTTGAACTTCAACTTAAACTTGAACTTGACCTTGACCTTGAACTTCACTTTGAACTTGACCTTGACCTTGACCTTAACCCTGAACTTGACCTTGACCTTGAACTTGAAGTTGACCTTGAACTTGAACTTCAACTTGATCTTGAGCTTGGAACTTGAACTTGACCTTGAACTGAACTTGCTACCTTGAACTTGAACTTGACCTTGACCTGTGACCAACCAACGGGAGACCTCGAGATTTGCTCAGAGCACCGGAGGTCCAGAAGCAGGGCCCTGTATCTCCCCTTCCCTTTGTGATCATTGCAAAGACATTCCTAGCTGATAGCGGGAGTGCCCCTGAAGAAGCAAGCAGTGGGAGTGTGTTTGACACGACTGTGTGCCTTTCCTGGCCTCAGCTCCACAAGGGGCCTTTCCTCTCGAAGTAGGCCCCATGTCCCCTTGGGGAGGGTGTCATGCCTCTTTTCTCCTCACTGCCAAAGGGTGGAGCCAAGCTTGCTCTGTCAGAGGTACAAAACAGCAATTGATTGGATTTTCAAGCTCTTGCTAGGCTGCACCCTTTCAGGGCCCACTTTACTGAAACAGGTGCTCTGTGGCCCCTGGTTGGGTATGCAGGTTCACAAACAGGGTGAGATCCTGTCCAAGCCAAGAATTTTCCTGAAAGACCTAGGCTCACTAGAGCTCTCCTCCAGAGCAAAGGGGATAGAGGAGATGTATGGAGGAGTCTTTGCCCTTTCCCTGTGAGTGTGGGGCTACTCCCTACGGCCCCAAGCTCAGGGATAACTGCCTCTAAGAAAGGAATGGCAAGAAGCGCTATTCTTGGAGGTTGGGACAGGGAGTTCGCAGCATGTGGGGAAAGAAAGACTTCTTCGGGGAAGAAGAGGCAACCACCGGGGGTGTGTTTGCAAGCCTCTATTTGGAAGGAACAGGTTTGCTTATACAATCTCAAGACCTCCAGATCTGCTCAGAGGACTGAAGTTCCAGAGACAGGGCCATGTATCTCCCCTTCCCTTTGAGATCCTTGCAAAGACATTCCTAGCAGATCGTGGAGTGCCCATGAAGAAGCAAGCAGCGGAGTGTGCTTGACATCACTGGCTGCCTACCTGGGCTCAGCTCCTCAAAGGGGCCTTTCTCTCCTGGTAGCCCTATGTCCCCTTTGGGAGAGGGTGGTGCCCTCTTCCCTCCACACTGCCAAAGGGTGGAGGTGGAGCAAACTCGTTCTCTCCGAGGTAAAAAAAAAAAAAAAACAAATTGGATGGATTTTTAAGCTCTTGCTATGCTGCCACCCCTCCAGGACCCACTCGAGCAAAAACAGGTGCCTGTGGCCCCTAGGTCGGGTATGCAGTTCACACACTGGGTGGGATCCCGTCAAAGCCAAGAATTTTCCTGACAGACCTAGGCTCACTAGAGCTCTCCTCAGAGGAAAGGGGACAGAAAAGACGGGTGTGTGGAGGTGGCTCTGCCTTTCCAGGTCCCAATCTCAGGGATAACTGCCCCTAAGAAAGGAACTGCTGCTGCTGCTGCTGCTAAGTTGCTTCAGTCGTGTTCGACTCTGTGCGACGCCATAGACGGTAGCCCACTAGGCTCCCCCGTCCCTGGGATTCTCCCAGGCAAGAACAGTAAGTGGGTTGCCATTGCCTTCTCCAATGCATGAAAGTGAAAATGAAAGTGCCAGTCGCTCAGGTCGCGTCCGACCCTCAGCGACCCCACGGACTGCAGCCTACCAGGCTTCTCCGTCCATAGGATTTTCTGAAAGGAACTGCAAGAAGCGCTTTTCCAGGAGGCTGGGAAAGGGAGTTCGCAGGATGTGGGGAAAGAGAGCCTCCTTCGAGGGAAGAATAGGCGGCCACTTGTTTTGTGTTGCAAACCTCTATTTGGAAGGAACAGGTTAGCTTATACAAAGGGAGACCTCCAGATCTGCTCAGAGGACCAAAAGTTGCAGAGGCAGGGTCGGTGTATTTTCCCTTCACTTTGCGATCCTTGCAAAGACATTCCTTGCTGATAGATGATTCAGCAAGGGCCTTTGAGACTGTTGTTTTCTTTCCTAGGTTCAAAGATTCCTTCAGTTCCTAAATATAGATATCCTAGAAATTATCTGACATCCGTGAAAATCTGATATGTCCTGGTCAAATGCTGTCCAGTTATAATTCCAGTTATCATATTAAAGCATTTCAAGTCGCAGCAGTGACCAGATTACATTGTCAATTTCTATTTAATCAGGTTTTAACCATGTCCTCTATGGTTTCACACTGATGCCTTTGCAGAAATACTGCTACTTCAAGATATATGGAATATACATTTTTTAAGCTTACCGATAATTTGTTTGTTTGTTTGTTTGTCTTCTGGTAAGCTGGTACCAGATGGAATTTAGTCTCCTCTCTAGGTTAAGAGAACAAAGTTTTCTTAGAATGCAATTTTTGATAACAGACTATGGATTTCTTTACCTTTCATTGATTTATAATTGTTTTCATCATCTGTTTTTTTACTTCGGTAAAGTAAATAAGCCTTATTTAAGATTTTGGTACATGTAGGATGGACTAAGCTTTCCCCACTCTTGCAAGTTCCCTTAACCCTTCAGATTCTTCTCGTGGGACCAAGATCTCACTTTCCTCCAGAGGGACATCCAAGCTTTTTATTAGTTGATCTGCCCCTGACATCAGAGTCCATTTGAGCACGAGTTGGCCTATAATTTAGGGCATGAAACCTATGACTACATAAAGAAAAGGTGACTTTATGATTCAGGGATGGCCATGATATGCCTTGCACTTCAGAGAAAATGGTTTAAAATGATTTTTTTTTCTTCAAAACTGCACAGCCAGTTCTTTCAGCATATGCAATTGAAAACATCTAGTCATTAGGTCAGTTTTCATTCCAATCCCAAAGAAAGGCAATGACAAAGAATATTCAAGCTGCTGCACAATTGCACTCATCTCACACACTAGTAAAATAATGCTCAAAATTCTCCAAGTTCACATGAACTGTGAACTTCCAAATGTTCAAGAGGGATTTAAAACATGCAGAGAAAACCAGAGATCACAACTGCCAACATCCACTGGATCATTGAAAAAGCAAGAGAGTTCCAGAAAAAAAGACATCTATTTCTGCTTTATTGACTATGCCAAAGCCTTTGACTGTGGTGGATCACAATAAACTGGGAAAAAATTCTGAAAGAGATGGAATACCAGACCACCTGACCTGTCTCTTGAGAACCTGTATGCAGGTCAGGAAGAAACAGTTCGAACTGGACATGGAACAACAGACTGGTTCTAACTAGGAAAAGGAATATGTCAAGGCTCTATATTGTCACCCTGCTTATTTAACTTATATGCAAACTACATCATGAGAAACACTGGGCTGGGAGGGAAGCACATGCTGGAATCCAGATTGCTGGGAGAAATATCAATAATCTCAGATATGCAGATGACACCACCCTTATGGCAGAAAGTGAAGAAGAACTAAAGAGTCTCCAGATGAAAGTGAAAGAGGAGAGTGAAAAAGTTAGCTTAAAGCTCAGCATTCAGAAAACTAAAATCATTGCATCCAGTCTCATCACTTCATGGCAAATAGATGGGAAAACAGAGGTCAGGAGTTCCAGAGGTCAAGTGTGATTAGCCTCGAGACACCTCAGTGGAAACGCGGCCTCATCTCGCCTGCAGGGGAGAACCTCCTGGATTTTACCGAGTTGCGGCAGGTGCTCTTGACTTACGACGGGACCTCATGGACCCACTCTGGTGACCTCAGGAAAGGCCAGTCCCCATGCGAGTTGCTAGAGGGTCTGTCGCTGTTCCTCTCCCGTCGATGCCAGGGCCTAAGACCTTCTGTGGAGTCGGGGCCGGAACCTGAGGATTCCTCTCCAGCGCTGACATGCATCTTGGGGTATTTCTGGATTCTCCCCAGGGGAGTCAGTTCTCGTGTCGAGTAGGGGCATGCACGTGCTGCTTTCCTCCCTTGCTGTAGCAGCAGTGTCACGCTTCCCGTCGCGTGGATCAAGGGATCTGTGGCTTTCCCTCGAGGCTGTCCCACGAGGCTTTCCCACAGGGCTGTCCCACGTGTCACCGTGGTGTGAGTCGATCCTCGGCATGAAAGTCGAGGCAGTGCTGGGGAAAACAGGTTTCCCCTGGAATGGACTGAGACATCTGGGGGACTCGTTGAATGGTGGCACGACCCTGGAGTTCCTCTCGCCTTTCCTATGGAGAGCGCCTCCACTTGAGATGCCGTCGGGGAACGCCGGGAATTTTTTCCCGACCACGCAGGGAAAGGATCCCTCCTCTCGAGCTAGGAGGCAGAAACGGGGCCCCTCTGGATGAGGGCGGGGCACTCGTGCTTCCTCTCGAGTGGAGACGGGGTATGTCGGGGAAACTTCTTGAGTTGCAGCAAGGTTGTGAAAGACCCCTTGGAAGTTCCAGAGGTTAGATGTGATTAGCCTCGAGACGCCTCAGCGGAAATGGGCCCTCGTCTCGCCTGGAGGGGAGAACCTCCTGGATTTCTCGAGTTGCGGCAGGTGCTCTCGACTTACGACGGGGACCTCAGGACCAGACTGGTGGCTTCAAGAAAGGCCCAGTCCCCATGTGCGTTGCTCGGGGGCCTCTTGGGATTACTCTCCTGTCGATGCCGGGGCCTAAGACCTTGTGTGGAGTCCGGTGACGGAACCTGAGGATTCCTCTCCAGTGCTGACATGGATCTTGGGGTACTTCTGGAGTCTCCCAGGGGAGTCAGTCCTCGTCTCGAGTGGGGGCATGCACGTGCGCTTTCCTCCCGAGCTGTAGCAACAGTGTCATGCTTCCCTTTGCGTGGATCATGCGATCTGTGGCTTTCCCTCGAGGCTTTCCCATGAGGCTTTCCCACGAGGTCTTTCCCACAGGGCTGTCCACGTGCCACCGTGGTGTGAGTAAATCCTCGGCTTGAAAGTCGAGGCAGTGCAAGGAAAACAGGTTTCCCTCGAATGGACTGAGACATCTGGGGGACTCTGGGAAAGGTGGCACGACCCTGGAGTTCCTCTCGCCCTCCTGTGGAGAGCGCCTCCTCTTGAAATGCGACGGGAACGCCGGGAATTCTTTCCGGTCCACGCAGGGAAAGGATTCCTCCTCTCGAGCTAGGAGGCGGAAACGGGGCTCCTCTGGATGTGGGCAGAACTCTCGTGCTTCCTCTCGAGTGGACACGGGTATGTCGGGGAATTTCCTGAGTTGCAGCAAGGGTGTGAAGGACCCTTTGGAAGTTCCAGAGGTTAGGTGTGATTAGCCTCGAGATGCCTCAGCGGAAATGGGCCTCATCTCGCCTGGAGGGAGAACCTCCTGGATTTCTCCAGTTGCGGCAGGTGTTCTCGACTTACGACGGGAACCTCAGGGACCCGCTCTGGTGGCCTCAGGAAAGGCCAGTCCCCATGCGAGTTGCTCGGGGGCCTCTTGGGATTCCTCTCCCTTCGATGCCAGGGCCTAAGACCTTGTGTGGAGTCGGTACCGAAACCTGAGGATTCGTCTCCAGTGCTGACATGGATCTTGGGGTACTTCTGCAGTCTCCCCAGGGGAGTCAGTCCTTGTCTCGAGTGGGGGCATGCACGTGCGCTTTCCTCCCGAGCTGTAGCAGCAGTTTCGCGCTTCCCCTGGCGTGGATCAAGGGATCTGTGGCTTTCCCTCGAGGCTTTCCCTTGAGGTGTTCCCACGAGGCTTTCCCACGAGGCTTTCCCACAGGGCTGTCTCACGTGCCACCGTGGTGTGAGTCAATCCTCCTCTTGAAGTCGAGGCAGTGCAGGGAAAACAGGTTTCCCTGGAATGGACTGAGATATCTGGGGGTCTCTGGAATGGTGGCATGAACCTGGAAATCCTCTCGCCTTTCATGTGGAGAGCGCCTCCGCTTGAGATGCGACGGGAACGCAGGGAATTCTATCCCGAACTCGCAGGGAAAGGATCCCTCCTCTCGAGCTAGGAGGCGGAAACGCGGGCTCCTCAGGATGTGGGGGGAACTTTCGTGCTTCCTCTCGAGTGGGAGACTGGTATGTCGGGGAACTTCTTGAGTTGCAGCAGGGTGTGAAGGACCTTCTGGAGTCTCTCCAGGGGAGTCAGTCCTCGTCTCGAGTGGGGGCACGCACGTGCGCTTTCCTCCCGAGCTGTAGCAGCAGTGGCGCTCTTCCCTTCGCGTGGATCAAGGGATCTGTGGCTTTCAATTGAGGCTTTCCCACGAGCCTTTCCCAGGAGGCTTTCTCACAGGGCTCTCCCACATGCCACCGTGGTATGAGTCGATCCTCGGCTGGAAAGTCGAGGCAGTGCACGGAAAACAGGTTTCCCTGGAATGGACTGAGACATCTGGGGGACTCTGGGAATGGTGGCACGACCCTGGAGTTCCTCTCGCCTTTCCTGTGGAGAGCGCCTCCTCTTGAGATGCGACCGGGAACGCAGGGAATTCTTTCCCGACCACGCAGGGAAAGGATCCCTCCTCTCGACCTAGAAGGCCGGAAACGGGGCTACTCTGGATGTGGGCAGAACTCTCGTGCTTCCACTAGAGTGGAGACGGGTATGTCGGGGAACTTCTTGATTTGCAGCAAGGGTGTGGATGACTCTTTGGAAGTTCTAAAGGTTAGGTGTGATTAGCCTCGAGACGCGCTCAGCGGAAATGGGCCCTCATTTCGCCTAGACGGGGGAAACCTCCTGGATTTCTCGAGTTGCAGCAGGTGCTCTCGACTTATGTCGGGACCTCAGGACCTGCTCTTGGTGGCCTCAGGAAAGGCCAGTCCCCAAGCAAGTTGCTCGGGGGCCTCTAGAGATTCCTCTCCCGTCGATGCCGGGGCCTAAGACCCTGTGTGGAGTCCGGTGCCGGAACCTGAGGATTGCTCTCCAGTGCTGATATCGATTATTGGGGTACTTCTGGAGTCTCCCCAGGGGAGTCAGTCCTCGTCTCGAGTGGGGCATGCACCTGCCTCTTTCCTCCCGAGCTGTAGCAGCAGTGTCACGCTTCCCGTCGCGTGGATCATGGGATCAGCGACTTTCCCTCGAGGCTTTCCCATGAGGCTTTCCCAAGAGGCTTACCCCACAGGGCTGTTCCACGTGCCCACCGTGGTGTGAGTCGATCCTCGGTTTGAAAGTCGAGGCAGTGCAGGGGAAAACAGCTTACCCTGGCATGGACTGAGACATTTGCGGGGACACTGGGAATGGTCGCACTACCCTGGAGTTCCTCTCGCCTTTCCTGTGGAGTGCCTCCTCTTTAGATGCGACGGGAACGCCGGGAATTCTTTCCCGATCACGCAGGGAAAGGAATCCCTCCTCTCCAGCTATGAGGCGGAATCGGGGCTCCTCTGGATGTGGGCGGGACTCTGGTGCTTCCTCTCGAGTGGAGACGGGTATGTCGGGGAACTTCTTGAGTTGCAGCAAGGGTGTGAAGGACCCTTTGAAGTTCCAGGTGTTAGATGTGGTTAGCCTCGAGACGCCTCAGCGGAAATGGGCCTCATCTCGCCTGGAGGGGAGAACCTCCTGGATTTTGTCGAGTTTCGGCAGGTGCTCTCGACCTACGACGGGGACCTCAGGGACCCGCTCTGCTGGCCTCAGAAAGGCCAGTCCCCATCCGAGTTGCTCGCGGCCTCTCGGATTCCCTCTCCCGTCGATGCCGGGCCTAAGATCTTTTGTGGAGTGGGTGCCGGAACCTGAGGATTCCTCTCCAGTGCTGACATGGATCTTGGGTACTTCTGAGTCTCCCCAGGGGAGTCAGTCCTCGTGTCGAGTGGGGCATGCACGTGCGCTTTCCTCCCGAGCTGTAGCAGCAGTGACGCGCTTCCCTTCGCGTGGATCAAGGGATCTGTGGCTTTCCCTCGAGGCTTTCCCACTAGCTTTCCCACAGGGCTGTCCCACGTGCCACCGTGGTGTGAGTCGATCCTCGCCTTGAAAGTCGAGCAGTGCAGGGAAAACAGGTTTTCCCTGGAATGGACTGAGACATCTGGGCGACTCGGAATGGTGCACGACCCTGGAGTCCTCTGCCTTTCCTGTGGAGAGCACCTCCTTTTGAGATGCGACGGAAACGCTTGGAATTCTTTCCCGACCACGCAGGGAAAGGAACCCTCCTCTCGAGCTAGGAGGGGGAAACGGGGTTCCTCTGGATGTGGGCGGGACTCTCGTGCTTCCTCTCGAGTGGAGACGAGTATGTCGGGGAACTTCTTGATTTGCCAGCAAGGGTGTGAAGGACCCTTTGGAAGTTCCAGGTGTTAGATGTGTTTAGCCTCGAGACACCTCAGCGGAAATGGGCCTCATCTCGCCTGGAGGGGAGAACCTCCTGGATTTTCTCGATTTATGGCAGGTGCTCTCGACTTACGATGGGGACCTCAGGGACCCGCTCTGGTGGCCTCAGGAAAGGCCAGTCCCCATGCGAGTTGCTCGGGGGCCTCTCGGGATTCCTCTCCCGTCGATGCTGGGGCCTAAGACCTTGTGTGGAGTCGGTGCCGGAACTTGAGCATTCCTCTCCAGTGCTGACATGGATTTTGGGGTACTTCTGGAGTCTCTCCAGTGGAGTCAGTCCTCGTCTTGAGTGGGGGCATGCACATGCGCTTTCCTCCCGAGCTGTAGCAGCGGTGTTACGCTTCCCTTCGCGTGGATCAAGGGATCTGTGGCTTTCCCTCGAGGCTTTCCCACGAGGCTTTCACACGAGGCGTTCCCACGAGGCTTTCCCAAAGGGCTGTCCTACATGCCACCGTGGTGTGAGTCGATCCTCGGCGTGAAAGTCGAACCAGTGCAGGGAAAACAGGAACCTCCTTCCCCACAGTAGGTGGTACACTGTCCCCTTGGGTGGGTATCTCCAGGGCACTCGCGCTGGTGGTTTGCCCGCGGAGGTGCGGGCCTCAGGCTCCATGTGAGAAAAGCCCCAAATGGCATTAGCTGCCAGTCCAGACGCTGGCCCCTCAGGTCTCTGGCCGGAGCCTTGGGCTCCAGGCAACTCAAAGCCCTCGGTGTTGGCACTCTGTGACTGCTGTAGTGAAAGGACGCCAAGAGCCCACGGAGGAGTTGGGGAGGGGGCATGGGGGAAACGGAGGCGAGGACAGCGAGGGATCTAGGTGGAGGCGCTGGAGAGAGCGTCTGGTGTCCCGGAATGCCTCGGAGGAGCCAGCGGGGGACAGTCGAGGCCCAGGGACCTGTGGAATGTGAAAAGGCGGGAAATCCCAGAGCAAGGCAGGCTGGGAAAGGGGGCATTGGTGGCCAATTCAAAGGGACCTTGGGGCGTTTCCTGGGCGGTAAGCTCCCTTGGCACTGCTGAGGGCCCCTGATTGATCCACCCGGGGTTGATCCCCCCCCGCTGCGAGGGAGGGCCACAAACCAAAGCCCGCGAACTGCCCGCCCACCCCAACGGGGATCGTGGCGGTCCAGGGCACAGCTGTGCCCGGGAAAAGCCCACTCGCTCCACGGGACTCCGTCCAGGGTCTCTGCTTGGAACGAGGCCAGGGGCAGCCCCTCCATCTACCCACCCAAACCCTATTGACGTCAATGGTGGCGGAGACGCCTCCCGTTCTCCAGAGTCCTAAGCTGCTGGGTCCCCGCCCACTCGGCCAGCAGTCTGCAGCGTGCCCGTGTGCCTCTCCCACCATGGCTTCGTCAGACTCCTCCAGCACCTCAAGCGGTACGTTTGCCCTCGGTCCCTGTGGTCGGATCACATCTCAGGGGATTTGCGGGTGGCCTGGGCAAGGGCTCTCGGCCAATGTGTTGACCCCCCTCCACCCGAGAACGGCGGGGACCCATCGGCCAGGCCCGGGGTTCCGAGGCGTCAGGTGGCCCCAGGCCCGGGGTTCCGAGCGTCAGGTGTGCCCAAAGTTGGAGGGCGTGGCATCGTTCGTTCATCTTGCTCCTTTGGCACACACATGGCTTCTCCGTTCTCTTTTCTGGGAAGGCAGTGTTGTTTCAGGGTGCGTCTGCGGGGCCGGGGTTGCGGGTGGTGGGAGCGGGTGCTGTGCTGGGGTGAGGCCCTTTTTCCTCACATCTTCCTGTGGGAATGGAGTCGGAGCTCTGGCCTTGCGCCTTCACTGGCTTCCTCTGCACAGGCTGAC
>NW_017215762.1:0-13667 GCF_001704415.2 Capra hircus
CACGTGCCACCGTGGTGTGAGTCGATCCTCGCTTGAAAGTCGAGGCAGTGCAGGGAAAACAGTTTCCCTGGAATGGACTGAGACATCTGGGGGACTCTGGAATGGTGGCACGACCCTGAGTTCCTCTCGCCTTTCCTGTGGAGAGCACCTCCTCTGGAGATGCGACGGGAACGCCGGGAATTCTTTCCTGACCACACAGGAAAGGATCCCTCGTCTCGAGGCTATGAGGGAGAAAAGGTCTCCTCTGGATGTGGGCGGAATCTCGTGCTTCCTCTCGAGTGGAACGGGTATGTCAGGGAACTTCTTGAGTTGCAGCAATGGTGTGAAGGACCCTTTGGAATTTCCAGAGGTTAGGTGTAATTAGCCTCGAGACGCCTCAGTGGAAATGGGACTCATCTCGCCTGGAGGGAGAACCTCCTCTATTTTCTCGAGTTGAGGCCAATGCTCTCTACTTACGACGGGGATAACGGACGCTCTGGTGGCCTCAGGAAAGGCCAGTCCCCATGCGACTTGCTCGGGGCCTCTTGGGATTCCTCTCCCGACGATGCCGGGGCCTAAGACCTTGTGTGGAGTCGGTGCCGGAACCTGAAGATTCCTCTCCAGTGCCGACATGGATCTTGGGGTACTTCTGGAGTCTCCCCAGGGGAGTCAGTCCTCGTCTCGTGTGGGGGCATGCACGTGCGCCTTCCTCCCGAGCTGTAGCAGCAGTGTCACGCTTCCCTTCGCGTGGATCAAGGGAACTGTGGCTTTCGCTCAAGCCTTTCCCACAAGACTTTCCCACAAGACTTTCCCTCGAGGCTTTCCCACGAGGCTTTCCCACAGGGCTGTCCCACGTGCCACCGTGGTGTGAGTCGATCCTCGGCTTGAAAGGCGAGGCAGTGCAGGGAAAACAGGTTTCCCTGGAATGTACTGAGACATCTGGGGGACTCTGTTAATGATGGCACGACCCTGGAGTTCCTCTCGCGTTTCCTGTGGAGAGCGCCTCCTCTTGAGATGAGACCGGAACGCCGAGAATTCTTTCTCGACCACGCAGGGAAAGATCCCTCCTCTCGAGCTAGGAGGCGGAAACGGGGCTCCTCTGGATGTGGGCGGGACTCTCGTGCTTCCTCTCGAGTGGAGACGGGTATGTCGGGGATCTTCTTGAGTTGCAGCAAGGGTGTGAAGGACCCTTCGGAAGTTCCAGAGGTTAGGTGTGATTAGCCTCGAGACGTCTCAGCGGAAATGGGCATCATCTCGCCTGGAGGGGAGAACCTCCTGGATTTTCTCGGGTTGCGGCAGGTGCTCTCGATTTACGATGGGGACCTCATTGACCCTCTCTGGTGGCCTCAGGAAAGGCCAGTCCCATGCGAGTTTCTCCGGGGCCTCTCGGGATTCCTCTCCAATCGATGCTGGGGCCTAATACTTGTGTGGAGTCGGTGCCGGAACCTGAGGATTCTCTCCAGTGCTGACATGGATCTTGGGGTACTTCCGAGTCTCCCCAGGGGGTCAGTCCTCGTCTCAAGTGGTGGCATGCACGTGCGCTTTCCTCCCGAGCTGTAGCAGCAGTGTCACCCTTCCCTTCGCATGGATCAAGTTATCTGTGGCTTTCGCTCGAGGCTTTCCTCTGAGCTTCCCACGAGGCTTTCCACGAGGCTTTCCCACAGGGCTGTCCCACGTGCCACGTGGTGTGAGTCGATCCTCGCTTGAAAGTCGAGCAGTGTAGGGAACACAGGTTTCCCTGGAATGGACTGAGACATCTGGGGACTTGGAATGGTGGCATGACCCTGGATTCCTCTCACCTTTCCTGTGGAGAGCGCCTCCTCTGAGATGCGACGGGAACGCCAGGAATTCTTTGCCGACACGCAGCCAAAGGATGCCTCCACTCGAGCTATGAGGCAGATTGGGGTCTCCTCAGGATGTGGGCGGGATGATCGTGTTCCCTCGAGTGGAGAGGGTAGTCGGGGAACTTCTTGAGTTGCAGCAAGGGTGTGAAGGACCCTTTGGAAGTTCCAGAGTTTAGGTGTGATTAGCTTCGAGACGCCTCAGCGGAAATGGGCCTCATCTCGCCTGGAGGGAGAACCTCCTGGATTTTCTCGAGTTGCCGCAGGTGCTCTCGACTTACGACAGGGACCTAAGGGACCCGCTCTGGTGGTCTCAGGAAAGGCCAGTCCCATGCGAGTTGCTCGGGGCCTCTCAGGATTCCTCTCCCGTCGATGCCGGGGCCTAAGACCTTGTGTGGAGTCGGTGCCAGAACCTGAGTATGCCTCTCCCGTGCTGACATGGATGTTGGGGAACTTCTGGAGTCTCCCAGGGGAGTCAGTCCTCGTCTCGAGTGGGGGGCATGCACGTGGCTTTCCTCCCGAGCTGTAGGAGCAGTGTCATGCTTCCCTTCGCTTGGATCAGGGGATCTGTGGCTTTGCCTCGAGGCTTTCCCACCGAGGCTTTTCACGAGGCTCTCCCACAGGGCTGTCCCACGTGCCACCGTGGTGTGAGTCCATCCTCGGCTTCAAAGTCGAGGCAGTGCAGGGAAAACAGGTTTCCCTGGAATGGACTGAGACATCTCGGGGAACTCTGGGAATGGTGGCACGACCTGGAGTTCCTCTGGCCTTTCCTGTGGAGAGCGCCTCCTCTTGAGATGCGACAGGAACGCCGGGGAATTCTTTCCCGACCACGCAGGGAAAGGATCCCTCCTCTCGAGCTAGGAGGCGGAAACGGGACTCCTCTGAATGTGGGCGGGACTCTCGTGCTTCCTCCTGAGAAGAGACGGTTATATCGGGGAACTTCTTGTGTTGCAGCAATGGTGTGAAGGACCCTTTGGAAGTTCCAGAGCTTAGGTGTGATTAGCCTCGAAACGCCTCAGCGGAAATGGGCCTCATCTCTCCTGGAGGGGAGAACCTCCTGGATTTTTCTCCGAGGTGCGGCAGGTGGTCTCGACTTATGACGGGGACCTCAGGGGCCCGCTCTGGTGGCATCAGGAAAGGCCAGTCCCCATGCGAGTTGCTCGGGGGCCTCTCAGATTCCCCTCCGGGCGATGCAAGGGCCTAAGACCTTGTGTGGAGTCGGTGCCGCAACCTGAGGATTCCTCTCCAGGGATGACATGGATCTTGGGGTACATCTGGTGTCTCCCCAGGGGAGTCAGTCCTCGTCTCGAGTGGGGGCATGCACGTGCGTTTTCCTCCCGAGCTGTAGCTGCAGTGTCACGCTTCCCTTCGCGTGGATCAAGGGATCTGTGGCTTTCTATCGAGGCTTTCCCACGAGGCTTTCCCACGAGGCTTTCACACAGGGCTGTCCCACATCCGTGGTGTGAGTCTATCCTCTGCTTGAAAGTCGAGGCAGTGCAGGGAAAACAGGTTTCCCTGGAATGGACTGAGACATCTGGGGGACACTGGCAACGGTGGCACGACCCTGGAGTTCCTCTCGCCTTTCCTGTGGAGAGCGCCTCCTCTTGAGATGCGACGGGAAACGCCGGGGATTTCTTTCCCGAACACGCAGGGAAAGGATCCCTCCACTCGAGCTAGGAGGCGGAAACGCGGCTCCTCGCGATGTGGGCAGGACTCGCGTGCTTCCTCTCGAGTGGAGACGGGTATGTAGGGGAACTTCATGAGTTGCAGCAAGGGTGTGAAGGACCCTTTGGAAGTTCCAGAGGTTAGGTGTGATTAGCCTCGAGACGCCTCAGCGGAAATGGGCCTCATCTCTCCTGGAAGGGAGAACATCCTGGATTTTCTCGAGTTGCCGGCAGGTGCTCT
Source organism: Capra hircus (assembly GCF_001704415.2). NCBI lineage: Eukaryota > Metazoa > Chordata > Mammalia > Artiodactyla > Bovidae > Capra > Capra hircus. Next base: position 3,726 of record NW_017215762.1, read on the forward strand.
CGACTTACGACGGGGACCTCAGGGACTCGCTCTGGTGGCCTCAGGAAAGGCCAGTCCCATGTGAGTTGTTCGGGGGTCTCTCGGATTCCTCTCCCGACGATGCCGGGGCCTAAAACCATGTGTGGATTCGGGGCCGGGAGCTTAGGATTCCTCTCCAGTGCTGACATAGATCTTGGGGTTCTTCTGGAGTCTCCCCAGGGTAGTCAGTCCTCGTCTAGAGTGGGGGCATGCACCTGCGCTTTCCTCCCGAGCTGTAGCAGCAGTGTCACGCTTTCCTTCGCGTGGATCAAGGGATCTGTGGCTCCCTCGAGGCTTTCCCACGAGGCTTACCCACAGGGCTGTCCCACGTGCCACCGTGGTGTGAGTCGATCCTCGGCTTGAAAGTCGAGGCAGTGCAGGGAAAACATGATTTCCTGGAATGGACTGAGACATCTTTGGGCTCTGGGAATGGTGACACGACCCTGGAGTTCCTCTCGCCTTTCCTGTGGAGAGCGCCTCCTCTTGAGATGCGACGGGAACGCCGGGAATTCTTTCCGGACCACGCAGGGAAAGGATCCCTCCTCTCGAGGTAGGAGGCAGAAACGGGGCTCCTCTGGAGGTGGGTGGGACTCTCGTGCTTCCTCTCGAGTGGAGACGGATATGTCGGGAATTTCTTGAGTTGCAGCAAGGGTGTGAAGGACCCTTTGGAAGTTCCAGAGGTTAGGTGTGATTAGCCTCGAGACGCCTCAGCGGAAATGGTCCTCATCTCGCCTGGAGGGGAGAACTTGCTGGATTTTCTCGAGTTGCGGCAGGTGCTCTCGACTTACGACAGGAACCTCAGGGACACGCTCAGGTGGCCTCTGGAAAGGTCAGTCCCCATGCGAGTTGCTCGGGGGCCTCTCGGGATTCCTCTCCCGTCGATGCAGGGGCCTAAGACCTTGTGTGGAGTCGGTGCCCGAACCGGAGGATTCCTCTCCAATGCTGACATGGATCTTGGGGTACTTCTTTAGTCTCCCCAGGGGAGTCAGTCCTCGTCTCTAGTGGGGGCATGCACGTGCGTTTCCTCCCGAGCTGTAGCAGCAGTGTCATGCTTCCCTTCGCGTGGATCATCGGATCTGCGGCTTTCCCTCGAGGCTTTCCCACGAGGCTTTCCCACGAGGCTTTCCCACAGGGCTGTCCCACGTGCCACCGTGGTGTGAGTGGATCCTCGGCTTGAAAGTCGAGGCAGTGCAGGGAAAACAGGTTTCCCTGGAATGGACTGAGACATCTGGGGGACTCTGGAAATGGTGGCACGACCCTGGAGTTCCTCTCGCCTTTCCTGTGGAGAGGGCCTCCTGTTGAGATGCGATGGGAACGCCGGGAATTCTTTCCCGACCACGCAGGGAAAGGATCCCTCCTCTCGAGATAGGAGGCGGAAACGGGGCTCCTCTGGATGTGGGCGGGACTCTCGTGCTTCCTCTCGAGTGGAGACGGAAATGTCGGGGAACTTCTTGAGTTGCAGCAAGGTTGTGAAGGACCCTATTGAAGTTCCAGAGGTTAGGTGTGGTTAGCCTCGAAACGCCTCAGCGGAAATGTGCCTCATCTCTCCTGGAGGGGAGAACCTCCTGGATTTTCTCGAGGTGCGGCAGGTGCTCTCGACTTATGACGGGGACCTCAGGGGCCCGCTCTGGTGGCATCAGGAAAGGCCAGTCCCCATGCGAGTTGCTCGGGGGCCTCTCAGATTCCCCTCCGGGCGATGCAAGGGCCTAAGACCTTGTGTGGAGTCGGTGCCGGAACCTGAGGATTCCTCTCCAGTGCTGACATGAATCTTGGGGTACTTCTGGAGTCTCCCCAGGGGAGTCAGTCCTTGTGTCGAGTGGAGGCATGTACGTGCACATTCCTCCCGAGCTATAGCAGCAGTGTCATGCTTCCCTTCGCGTAGACCAAGGGATCTGTGGCTTTCCCTCGAGGCTTTCCCACGAGGCTTTCCCACAGGGCTGTCCCACGTGCCACCATGGTGTGCGTCGATCCTCGGCTTGAAAGTCGAGGCAGTGCAGGGAAAACAGTTTTCCCTGGAATGGACTGAGACATCTGGGGGACTGTGGGAATGGTGTCACGAACCTGGATTTCCTCTCGCCTTTCCAGAGGAGAGCGCCTCCTCTTGAGAGGCGAAGGGAACGCCGGGAATTCTTTCCCGACCACACAGGGAAAGGATCCCACCACTCGAGCTATGAGGCGGAAAAGGGGCTCATCTGGATGTGGGCAGGACTCCTGTGCTTCCTCTCGAGTGGAGACGGGTATTTCGGGGAATTTCTTGAGTTGCAGCCAGGTTGTGAAGAACCCTTTGAAATTTCCAGAGATTAGGTGTGATTAGCTTCGAGACGCCTCAGCGGAAATGGGCCTCATCTCGCCTGGAGGGGAGAACCTCCTGGATTTTCTCCAGTTGAGGCAGGTGCTCACAACTTACGACCGGGACCTCAGGGACCTGCTCTGGTGGCCTCAGGAAAGACCAGTCCCCATGGGAATTGCTCGATTACCTCTCGGGATTCCTCTCCCGTCGATGCCGGGGCCTAAGACATTGTGTGGAGATGGTGCCAGAACCTCAGGATTCCTCTCCAGTGCTGACATGGATCTTGAGGGACTTCTGGAGTCTCCTCAGGGAAGTCAGTCCTCGTCTTCAGTCTTGGCATGCACGAACGCTTTCCTCCCGAGCTGTAGCAGCAGTGTCACCCTTCCCTTGGCGTGGATCAAGGGATCTGTGGCTTTCCCTCGAGGATTTCCCACGAGGTTTTCCCACGAGGCTTTCCCACAGGGCTGTCCCACGTGCCACCGTGTTGTGAGTCGATCCTCGGCTTGAAAGTCGAAGCACTGCAGGGAAAACAGGTTTCCCTGGAATGGACTGAGATATCTGGGGGACTCTGGGAATGGTAGCACCACCCTTGAGTTCCTCTCGCATTTCCTGTGGAGAGCGCCTCCTCTGGAGATGCGACGGGAACCCCAGGAATTCTTTCCCGACACACAGTGAAAGGATCCCTCGTCTCGAGCTATGAGGGAGAAAAGGGGCTCCTCTGGATGTGGGCGGGACTCTCGTGCTTCCTCTCGAGTGGAGACGGGTATGTCGGGGAACTTCTTGAGTTGCAGCAAGGGTGTGAAGGACCCTTTGGAAGTTCCAGAGGTTAGGTGTGATTAGCTTCGAGACGCCTCAGCGGAAATGGGCCTCATCTCGCCTGGAGGGGAGAACCTCCTGGATTTTCTCGAGTTGTGGCAGGTGCTCTTGACATACGACGGGGACCTCAGGGACCCGCACTGGTGGCCTCAGGGAAGGCCATTCCCCATGCGAGTTGCTCGGGGCCCTCTCGGGATACCTGCCCCATCGATGCCGGGGTCTAAGACCTTGTGTGGAGTCGGTGCCGGAACCTGAGGATTCCTCTCCAGTGTGACATGGATCTTGGGGTACTTCTGGAGTCTCCCCAGGGGAGTCAGACATCGACTCGAGTGAGGGCAGGCACGTGCGCTTTCCTCCCGAGCTCTAGCAGCAGTGATACGCATCTCTTCGCGTGGATCGAGGGATCAGTGGCTTTCCCTCGAGGCTTTCCCACGAGCCTTTCCCACAGGGCTGTCCCACGTGCCACCGTGGTGTGAGTCGATCCTCGGCTTGAAAGTCGAGGCATTGCAGGGAAAACAGTTTTCCCTGGAATGGACAGAGACATCTGGGTGACTCTGGGAATGGTGGCACGAACCTGGATTTCCTCTCGCCTTTCCTGTGGAGAGCGCCTCCTCTTGAGATGCGATGGGAACGCCGGGAATTCTTTCCCGACCACGCAGGAAAGGATCCCTCCTCTCGAACTAGGAGGCGGAATCGGTGCTCCTCTGTATGTGGGCGGGACTCTCGTGCTTCCTCTCCTCTGGAGACGGGTATGTCGAGGAGTTTCTTGAGTTGCATCAAGGGTGTGAAGGAACTTTTGGAAGTTCCACATGTTAGGTGTGATTAGCCTGGATATGGCTCAGCGGAAATGGGCCTCATCTCGCCTGGAGGGAAGAACCACCTGGATTTTCTCCAGTTGAGGCAGGTGCTCACAACTTACGACCGGGACCTCAGGGACCTGCTCTGGTGGCCTCAGGAAAGACCAGTCCCCATGCGAATTGCTCGGGGTCCTTTCGGGATTCCTCTCCCGTCGATGCCGAGGCCTAAGACCTTGTGTGGAGATGGTGCCAGAACCTGAGGATTCCTCTCCAGTGCTGACATGGATCTTGGGGTACTTCTGGAGTCTCCCCAGGGGAGTGAGTCCTTGTATCGAGTGGGGGCATGCACGTGCGCTTTCCTCCCGAGATGTAGCAGCAGTGTCACGCTTCCCTTCCCGTGGATCAAGGGATCTGTGGCTTTCCCTCGAGGCTTTCCCAAGAGGATTTCCCACGAGGCTTTCCGACAGGGCTATCCCACGTGCCACCGTGGTGTGAGTCGATCCTCGCCGTGAAATTCGAGGCAGTGCAGGAAAAACAGTTTACTCTGGAATGGACTGAGACATCTGGGCGACTCTGTGAATGGTGGCACGACCCTGGAGTTCCTCTCGCCTTTCCTGTGGAGAGCGCTTCCCCTTGAAATGCGAGCGGAATGGCGGGTATTATTTCCTGACCAAGCAGGGAAAGGATCCCTCATGTCGAGCTTCGATACCAAAACGGCGTCTCCTCTGGATGTGGGCGGGACCCTCGTGCTTCCTCTCGAGTGGAGACGGGTATGTCGGGGAACTTCTTGAGTTCCAGCAAGGACCCTTTTGAATTTCCAGAGTTTAGGTGTGATGAGCCTCCAGATGCCTCCGAGGAAATGGGCCTCATCTCGCCTGGAGGGGAGAACCTCCTGGATTTTCTAGAGTTGGGCAGGGTCTCTCGAGTTACAACAGGGACCTCAGGGACCCGCTCTGGTGGCCTCAGGAAAGGCCAGTGCCCATGGGAGTTGCAAGAGAGCCTTTCGGGATTCCTCTCCCGTCAATGCCGGGGCCTAAGACCTTGTGTGGAGTCGATGCCGGAACCTGAGGATTCCTCTCCAGTGCTGACATGGATCTTGGGGTACTTCTGGAGTCTCCCCAGGGGAGTCAGACCTCGACTCGAGTGGGGGCAGGAACGTGCGCTTTCCTCCCGAGCTCCTGCAGGAGTGTTACGCTTCCCTTCACGTGGATCAAGGGAGCAGTGGCTTTCCCTCGATGCTTTCCCACGAGGCTTTCCCACAGGGCTGTCCCACGTGCCACCGTGGTGAGAGTCGATCCTCGGCTTGAAAGTCGAGCCAGTGCAGGGAAAACAGTTTTCCCTGGAATGGACTGAGACATCTGGGGGACTGTGGGAATGGTGGCATGACGCTGGAGTTCCTCTCGCCTTTCCTGAGGAGAGCGCCTCCTCTTGAGATGCGACGGGAACGCCGGGAATTCTTTCCCAACCACGCAGCGAAAGCATCCCACCTCTCGAGCTATGAGGCGGAAACGGGGCTCATCTGGATGTGGGCAGGACTCCTGTGCTTCCTCTCGAGTGGAGACGGGTATGTCGGGGAACTTCTTGAGTTGCAGCGAGGGTGTGAACGACGCTTTGGAAGTTCCAGATGTTAGGTGTGATTAGCCCCAAGACGCCTCAGCGGAAATGGGCCTCATCTCGCCTGGAGGGGAGAACCTCCTGGTTTTTCTCCAGAGTTCAGGTGCTCACAACTTACGACCGGGACCTCAGGGACCTGCTCTGGTGGCCTCAGGAAAGACCAGTCCCCATGCGAATTGCTCGGGGCCTCTCAGGATTCCTCTCCCGTCGATGCCAGGGCCTAAGACATTGTGTGGAGATGGTGCCGGAACCTCAGGATTCCTCTCCAGTGCTGACAAGGATCTTGAGGGACTTCTGGAGTCTCCCCAGGGAAGTCAGTCCTCGTCTCCAGTGGTGGCATGCACGTGCGCTTTCCTCCGGAGCTGTAGCAGCAGTGTCACGCTTCCCTTGGTGTGGATCAAGGGATCTGTGGCTTTCCCTCGAGGATTTCCCACGAGGTTTTCCCATGAGGCTTTCCCACAGGGCTGTCCCACGTGCCACCGTGGTGTGAGTCGATCCTCGGCTTGAAAGTCGAGGCAGTGCAGGGAAAACAGGTTTCCCTGGAATGGACTGAGATATCTGGGGGACTCTGGGAATGGTGGCACGACCCTGGAGTTCCTCTCGCCTTTCCTGTGGAGAGCGCCTCCTCTGGAGATGCGACGGGAACCCCAGGAATTCTTTCCCGACACACAGTGAAAGGATCCCTCGTCTCGAGCTATGAGGGAGAAAAGGGGCTCCTCTGGATGTGGGCGGGACTCTCGTGCTTCCTCTCGAGTGGCAGACGGGTATGTCAGGGAACTTCTTGAGTTGCAGCAATGGTGTGAAGGACCCTTTGGAATTTCCAGAGGTTAGGTGTAATTAGCCTCGAGACGCCTCAGTGGAAATGGGACTCATCTCGCCTGGAGGGGAGAACCTCCTCTATTTTCTCGAGTTGAGGCCAATGCTCTCTACTTACGACGGGGACCTAACGGACCCGCTCTGGTGGCCTCAGGAAAGGCCAGTCCCCATGCGACTTGCTCGGGGGCCTCTTGGGATTCCTCTCCCGACGATGCCGGGGCCTAAGACCTTGTGTGGAGTCGGTGCCGGAACCTGAAGATTCCTCTCCAGTGCCGACATGGATCTTGGGGTACTTCTGGAGTCTCCCCAGGGGAGTCAGTCCTCGTCTCGTGTGGGGGCATGCACGTGCGCCTTCCTCCCGAGCTGTAGCAGCAGTGTCACGCTTCCCTTCGCGTGGATCAAGGGAACTGTGGCTTTCGCTCAAGCCTTTCCCACAAGACTTTCCCACAAGACTTTCCCTCGAGGCTTTCCCACGAGGCTTTCCCACAGGGCTGTCCCACGTGCCACCGTGGTGTGAGTCGATCCTCGGCTTGAAAGGCGAGGCAGTGCAGGGAAAACAGGTTTCCCTGGAATGTACTGAGACATCTGGGGGACTCTGTTAATGATGGCACGACCCTGGAGTTCCTCTCGCGTTTCCTGTGGAGAGCGCCTCCTCTTGAGATGAGACCGGAACGCCGAGAATTCTTTCCTCGACCACGCAGGGAAAGATCCCTCCTCTCGAGCTAGGAGGCGGAAACGGGGCTCCTCTGGATGTGGGCGGGACTCTCGTGCTTCCTCTCGAGTGGAGACGGGTATGTCGGGGATCTTCTTGAGTTGCAGCAAGGGTGTGAAGGACCCTTCGGAAGTTCCAGAGGTTAGGTGTGATTAGCCTCGAGACGTCTCAGCGGAAATGGGCATCATCTCGCCTGGAGGGGAGAACCTCCTGGATTTTCTCGGGTTGCGGCAGGTGCTCTCGATTTACGATGGGGACCTCATTGACCCTCTCTGGTGGCCTCAGGAAAGGCCAGTCCCATGCGAGTTTCTCCGGGGCCTCTCGGGATTCCTCTCCAATCGATGCTGGGGCCTAATACCTTGTGTGGAGTCGGTGCCGGAACCTGAGGATTCCTCTCCAGTGCTGACATGGATCTTGGGGTACTTCCGAGTCTCCCCAGGGGGTCAGTCCTCGTCTCAAGTGGTGGCATGCACGTGCGCTTTCCTCCCGAGCTGTAGCAGCAGTGTCACCCTTCCCTTCGCATGGATCAAGTTATCTGTGGCTTTCGCTCGAGGCTTTCCCTCTGAGCTTTCCCACGAGGCTTTCCCACGAGGCTTTCCCACAGGGCTGTCCCACGTGCCACCGTGGTGTGAGTCGATCCTCGGCTTGAAAGTCGAGGCAGTGTAGGGAACACAGGTTTCCCTGGAATGGACTGAGACATCTGGGGGACTCTGGGAATGGTGGCATGACCCTGGATTTCCTCTCACCTTTCCTGTGGAGAGCGCCTCCTCTTGAGATGCGACGGGAACGCCAGGAATTCTTTGCCGACCACGCAGCCAAAGGATGCCTCCACTCGAGCTATGAGGCAGATTGGGGTCTCCTCAGGATGTGGGCGGGATGATCGTGTTTCCCTCGAGTGGAGATGGGTATGTCGGGGAACTTCTTGAGTTGCAGCAAGGGTGTGAAGGACCCTTTGGAAGTTTCCAGAGTTTAGGTGTGATTAGCTTCGAGACCCCTCAGCGGAAATGGGCCTCATCTCGCCTGGAGGGGAGAACCTCCTGGATTTTCTCGAGTTGCCGCAGGTGCTCTCGACTTACGACAGGGACCTAAGGGACCCGCTCTGGTGGTCTCAGGAAAGGCCAGTCCCCATGCGAGTTGCTCGGGCCCTCTCAGGGATTCCTCTCCCGTCGAATGCGGGGCCTAAGACCTTGTGTGGAGTCGGTGCCAGAACCTGAGTATGCCTCTCCCGTGCTGACATGGATTTGGGGAACTTCTGGAGTCTCCCAGGGGAGTCAGTCCTCGTCTCGAGTGGGGGCATGCACGTGGCTTTCCTCCCGAGCTGTAGGAGCATGTCATGCTTCCCTTCGCTTTGGATCAGGGGATCTGTGGCTTTGGCCTCGAGGCTTTCCCACGAGGCTTTTCACGAGGCTCTCCCACAGGGCTGTCCCACGTGCCACCGTGGTGTGAGTCCATCCTCGGCTTCAAAGTCGAGGCAGTGCAGGGAAAACAGGTTTCCCTGGAATGGACTGAGACATCTGGGGAACTCTGGGAATGGTGGCACGACCTGGAGTTCCTCTGGCCTTTCCTGTGGAGAGCGCCTCCTCTTGAGATGCGACAGGAACGCCGGGAATTCTTTCCCGACCACGCAGGGAAAGGATCCCTCCTCTCGAGCTAGGAGGCGGAAACGGGGACTCCTCTGAATGTGGGCGGGACTCTCGTGCTTCCTCCTGAGAAGAGACGGTTATATCGGGGAACTTCTTGTGTTGCAGCAATGGTGTGAAGGACCCTTTGGAAGTTCCAGAGCTTAGGTGTGATTAGCCTCGAAACGCCTCAGCGGAAATGGGCCTCATCTCTCCTGGAGGGGAGAACCTCCTGGATTTTCTCGAGGTGCGGCAGGTGGTCTCGACTTATGACGGGGACCTCAGGGGCCCGCTCTGGTGGCATCAGGAAAGGCCAGTCCCCATGCGAGTTGCTCGGGGGCCTCTCAGATTCCCTCCGGGCGATGCAAGGGCCTAAGACCTTGTGTGGAGTCGGTGCCGCAACCTGAGGATTCCTCTCCAGGGATGACATGGATCTTGGGGTACATCTGGTGTCTCCCCAGGGGAGTCAGTCCTCGTCTCGAGTGGGGGCATGCACGTGCGTTTTCCTCCCGAGCTGTAGCTGCAGTGTCACGCTTCCCTTCGCGTGGATCAAGGGATCTGTGCTTTCTATCGAGGCTTTCCACGAGGCTTTCACAGGCTTTCCACAGGGCTGTCCCACATCCGTGGTGTGAGTCTATCCTCTGCTTGAAAGTCGAGGCAGTGCAGGGAAAACAGGTTTCCCTGGAATGGACTGAGACATCTGGGGACACTGGCAACGGTGGCACGACCCTGGAGTTCCTCTCGCCTTTCCTGTGGAGAGCGCCTCCTCTTGAGATGCGACGGGAACGCCGGGGATTCTTTCCCGAACACGCAGGGAAAGGATCCCTCCACTCGAGCTAGGAGGCGGAAACGCGGCTCCTCGCGATGTGGGCAGGACTCGCGTGCTTCCTCTCGAGTGGAGACGGGTATGTAGGGGAACTTCATGAGTTGCAGCAAGGGTGTGAAGGACCCTTTGGAAGTTCCAGAGGTTAGGTGTGATTAGCCTCGAGACGCCTCAGCGGAAATGGGCCTCATCTCTCCTGGAAGGGAGAACATCCTGGATTTTCTCGAGTTGCGGCAGGTGCTCTCGACTTACGACGGGGACCTCAGGGACTCGCTCTGGTGGCCTCAGGAAAGGCCAGTCCCCATGTGAGTTGTTCGGGGTCTCTCGGGATTCCTCTCCCGACGATGCCGGGGCCTAAAACCATGTGTGGATTCGGGCCGGGAGCTTAGGATTCCTCTCCCAGTGCTGACATAGATCTTGGGGTTCTTCTGGAGTCT
>NW_017215763.1:0-13666 GCF_001704415.2 Capra hircus
TTTGGAAGTTCCAGGGGTTAGGTGTGATTAGCCTCGAGACGACCTTAGAGCTGGGAAATGGTTCTCATCTCTCGCCTGGAGGGAGAACCTCCTTGGATTTTCTCGAGTTGCGGCAGGTGCTCTTGACTTACGACGGGGACCTCAGGGACCCGCTCTGGTGGCCTCAGGAAAGGCCAGTCCCCATGCGAGTTGCTCGGGGCCTCTTGGGATTCCTCTCCGTTCGACGCCGGGCCTAAGACCTTGTGTGGAGTCGGTGCGGGAACCTGAGATTCCTCTCCAGTGCTGACATGGATCTTGGGGTACTTCTGGAGTCTCCCCAGGGGAGTCAGTCCTCGTCTCGAGTGGGGGCATGCACGTGTGCATTCCTCCGAGCTGTAGCAGCAGTGTCGCGCTTCCCTTCGCGTGGATCAAGGGATCTGTGGCTTTCCTCGAGGCTTTCCCACGAGGCTTTCCCACAAGGCTGTCCCACGTGCCACCGTGGTGTGAGTCGATCCTCGGCTTGAAAGTGGAGGCAGTGCAGGTTTTCCATGCAGAGGACTGAGACATCTGGGGGACTCTGGGAATGGTGGCACGACCCTGGATTTCCTCTCGCCTTTCCTGTGGAGAACGCCTCCTGTTCAGATGCGCGGGAATGCCGGAAATCCTTTCCCCGACACACAGGGAAGAATCAATCCTCTCGAGCTATGGAGGCGGAAACGGGGCTCCTCTGGATGTGGGCGGGACTCTCGTATTCCTCTCGAGTGAAGACGGGTATGTCGGGGAACTTCTTGAGTTGCAGCAAGGGTGTGAAGTACCCTTTGGAAGTTCCAGAGGTTAGGTGTGATTAGCCTCGAGACGCCTCAGCGGAAATGGGCCTCATCTCGCCTGGAGGGGAGAACCTCCTGGATTTTCTCGAGTTGCGGCAGGTGCTTTCCACGTAGGACGGGGACCACAGGGACCCGCTCTGGTGGCCTCAGGGAAGGCCAGTCCCCATGCGAGTTGCTCGGGGGCCTCTTAGGATTCCTCTCCCGTTGATGCCGGGGCCTAAGTCCTTGTGTGGAGTCGTTGCCGGAACCTGAGGATTCCTCTCCAGTGCTGACATGGATCTAGGGTACTTCTGAGTCTCCCCAGGGGAGTCAGTCCTCGTCAGATTGGGGGCATGCACTTGGGCTTTCCTCCGAGCTGTAGGAGCAGTGTCACGCTTCCCTTCGCGTGGATCAAGGGATCTGTGGCTTTCCCTCGAGGCTTTCCCCGAGGCTTTCCCAGAGGCTTTCCCACGAGGCTTTCCCACAGGGCTGTCCCACGTGCCCGTGGTGTGAGTCGATCCTCGCTTGAAAGCGAGGCAGTGTAGGGAAAACAGGTTTCCCTGAATGCACGGAGACATCTGGGGACTCTGGCAATGGTGTCACGACCCTGGAATTCCTCTCGCCTTTCCTGTGGAGAGCGCCTCCTCTTGGATGCGACGGGAACGCCGGGAAATTTTTCCCGACACGCAGGGAAAGGATCCTCCTCTCGAGCTAGGAGGCGGAAACGGGGCTCCTCTGGATGTGGGCGGGACTCTCGTGTTCCTCTCGAGTGAAGACGGGTATGTCGGGGAACTTCTTGAGTTGCAGCAAGGGTGTGAAGTACCCTTTGGAAGTTCCAGAGGTTAGGTGTGATTAGCCTCGAGACGCCTCAGCGGAAATGGGCCTCATCTCGCCTGGAGGGGAGAACCTCCTGGATTTTCTCGAGTTGCGGCAGGTGCTTTCCACGTAGGACGGGGACCACAGGGACCCGCTCTGGTGGCCTCAGGGAAGGCCAGTCCCATGCGAGTTGCTCGGGGCCTCTTAGGATTCCTCTCCCGTTGATGCCGGGGCCTAAGTCCTTGTGTGGAGTCGTTGCCGGAATCTGAGGATTCCTCTCCAGTGCTGACATGGATCTAGGGGTACTTCTAGAGTCTCCCCAGGGGAGTCAGTCCTCGTCAGATTGGGGGCATGCACTTGGGCTTTCCTGCCGAGCTGTAGGAGCAGTGTCACGCTTCCCTTCGCGTGGATCAAGGGATCTGTGGCTTTCCCTCGAGGCTTTCCCACGAGGCTTTCCCAAGAGGCTTTCCCACGAGGCTTTCCCACAGGGCTGTCCCACGTGCTACCGTGGTGTGAGTCGATCCTCGGCTTGAAAGCCGAGGCAGTGTAGGGAAAACAGGTTTCCCTTGAATGCACGGAGACATCTGTGGGACTCTGGCAATGGTGTCACGACCCTGGAATTCCTCTCGCCTTTCCTGTGGAGAGCGCCTCCTCTTGGGATGCGACGGGAACGCCGGGAAATTTTTCCCGATCACGCAGGGAAAGGATCCCTCCTCTCAAGCTAGGAGGCGGAAACGGTGCTCCTCTGGATGTGGGCGGGACTCTCGTGCTTCCTCTGGAGTGGAGACGGTATGTGGGGGGAACTTCTTGAGTTGCAGCAAGGGTGTGAAGGACCCTTTGAAAGTTCCAGAGCTTAGGTGTGATTAGCCTCGAGACGCCTCAGCGGAAATGGGCCTCATCTCGCCTGGAGGGGAGAACCTCCTGGATTTTCTCGAGTTGCGGCAGGTGCTCTCGACTTACGACGGGGGACCTCAGGGACCCGCTCTGGTGGCCTCAGGAAAGGTCTCTGCCCATGCGAGTTGCTCGGGGGCCTCTCGGGATTCCTCTCCTGTCAATGTCGGGGCCTAAGACCTTGTGAGGAGTCGCTGCCGGAACCTGAGGATTCCTCTCAAGTGCTGACATGGATCTTGGGGTACTTCTGGTGTCTCCCCAGGGGAGTCAGTACTCGTCTCGAGTGGGGGCATGCACGTGCGCTTTCCTCCCGAGCTGTAGCAGCAGTTTGATTCTTCCTGTCGAGTGGATCAAGGGATCTGTGGATTTCCCCTCAAGGCTTTCCCACGAGGCTTTCCCACGAGGCTTTCCCACAGGGCTGTCCCACGTGCCACCGTGGTGTGAGTCGATCCTCGGCTTGAAAGTCGAGGCAGTGCAGGGAAAACAGGTTTCCCTGGAATGGAATGAGACATCTGGGGGATTCTGGGAATGGTGGCCACGACCCTGGAGTTCCTCTCGCTTTTTCTGTGGAGAGCGCCTCCTCTTGAATTGCGACGGGAAGGCCGGGAATTCTTTCCCGACCACGCAGGGAAAAGGATCCCTCCTCTCGAGCTAGGAGGCGGACATGGGGCTCCTCTGGATGTGGGCGGGACTCCCGTGCTTCCTCTCGAGTGGAGACGGGTATGTCGGGGAACTTCTTAAGTTGCAGCAAGGAGGTGAAGGACCCTTTGGAAGTTCCAGAGGTTAGGTGTGATTAGCCTCCAGACGCCTCAGCGGAAATGGGCCTCATCTCGCCTGGAGGGAGAACCTCCTGGATTTTCTCGAGTTGCGGCAGGTGCTCTCGACTGACGACGGGGACCTCAGGGACCCGCTCTGGTGGCCTCAGGAAAGGCCAGACCCCATGCGAGTTGCTCGGGGCCTCTCAGGATTCCTCTCCTGTCGAAGCCGGTTCCTAAGACCTTGTGTGGATTCGTTTCCGGAACATGAGGATTCCTCTCCAGTGCTGACATGGATCTTGGGGTACTTCTGGAGTCTCCCCAGGGGTGTCAGTCCTCGTCTCGAGTGGGGGCATGCACGTGCACTTTCCTCCCGAGCTGTAGCAGCAGTGTCACATTTCCCTTCGCGTGGATCAAGGAATCTGTGGCTTTCTCTCGAGGCTTTCCCCAAGAGGCTTTCCCACGAGGCTTTCCCACAGGGCTGTCCCACGTACCAGCGTGGTGTGAGTCGATCCTCGGCTTGAAAGTCGAGGCAGTGCAGGGAAAACAGTTTTCATTGGAATTAACTGAGACATCTTTGGGACTCTGGGAATGGTGGCACGACCCTGGAGTTCCTCTCGCCTTTCCTGTGGAGAGCGCCTCCTCTTGAGATGCAACCGGAACGCCGGGAATACTTGACCGACCACGCAGGAAAAGGATCCCTCCTCTCGAGCTAGGAGGCAGAAACGGGGCTCCTCTGGATGTGGGCGGGACTGTCGTGCTTCCTCTCGAGTGGAGATGGGTATGTCGGGGAACTTCTTGAGTTGCAGCAAGGGTGTGAAGGACCCTTTGGAAGTTCCAGAGGTTAGTTTTGATTAGCTTCGAGACGCCTCATTGGAAATGGGCCTCATCTCGCCTGCAGGGACAACCTCCTGGATTTTCTCGGTTGCGGCAGGTGCTCTCGACTTGCGACGGGGACCTCAGGGACCCGCTCTGGTGGCCTCAGGAACGGTCAGTCCCCATGCGAGTTGCTCGGGGGCCTCTCGGGATTCGTCTCCCGTCGATGCCGGGGCCTAAGACCTTGTGTGGAGTCGTTGCTGGAACCTGAGGATTCCCCTCCAGTGCTGACATGGATCTTGGGGAACCTCTGGAGTCTCCCCAGGGGAGTCAGTCCTCGTCTCGTGTGGGGGCATGCACATGGGCTTTCCTCTCGAACTGTAGCAGCAGTGTCGCGCTTCCCTTCGCGTGGATCAAGGGATCTGTGGCTTTCCCTCGAGGCTTTCCCACGAGGCTTTCCCACAAGGCTGTCCCAGGTGCCACTGTGGTGTGAATCGATCCTCGGCTTGAAATTCGAGGCAGTGCAGGGAAAACAGGTTTCCCAGGAATGGACTGAGACATCTGGGGAACTCTGGGAATGGTGGCACGACCCTGGATTTCCTCTCGCCTTTCCTGTGGAGAACGCCTCCTGTTCAGATGCGTGGGAACACCAGGAATCCTTTCCCGACGACACAGGGAGAGAATCAATCCTCTCGAGCTATGAGGCGGAAACGGGGCTCCTCTGGATGTGGGCGGGACTCTCGTGTTTCCTCTCGAGTGAAGACGGGTATGTCGGGGAACTTCTTGAGTTGCAGCAAGGGTGTGAAGTACCCTTTGGAAGTTCCAGAGGTTAGGTGTGATTAGCCTCGAGACGCCTCAGCGGAAATGGGCCTCATCTCGCCTGAAGGGGAGAACCTCCTGGATTTTCTCGAGTTGCGGCAGGTGCTTTCCACGTAGGACGGGGACCACCGGGATAAGCTGTGGTGGCCTCAGGGAAGGCCAGTCCCCCATGCGAGTTGCTCGGGGGCCTCTTAGGATTCCTCTCCCGTTGATGCCGGGGCCTAAGTCCTTGTGTGGAGTCGTTGCCAGAATCTGAGGATTCCTCTCCAGTGCTGACATGGATTTAGGGGTACTTCTAGAGTCTCCCCATGGGAGTCAGTCCTCGTCAGATTGGGGGCATGCACTTGGGCCTTTCCTTCCGAGCTGTAGGAGCAGTGTCACGCTTCCCTTCGCGTGGATCAAGGGATCTGTGGCTTTCCCTCGAGGCTTTCCCACGAGGCTTTCCCACGAGGCTTTCCCACAGGGCTGTCCCACGTGCCACCGTGGTGTGAGTCGATCCTCGGCTTGAAGCCGAGGCAGTGCAGGGAAAGAGAGGTTTCCCTGGAATGCACGGAGACATCTGGGGGACTCTGGGAATGGTGTCACGACCCTGGAATTCCTCTCGCCTTCCTGTGGAGAGCGCCTCCTCTTGGGATGCGACGGGAACGCCGGGAAATTTTTCCCGATCACGCAGGAAAGGATCCCTCCTCTCAAGCTAGGAGGCGGGAAACGTGCTCCTCTGGATGTGGGCGGGACTCTCGTGCTTCCTCTGGAGTGGAGACGGTATGTGAGGGAACTTCTTGAGTTGCAGCAAGGGTGTGAAGGACCTTTGAAAGTTCCAGAGGTTAGGTGTGATTAGCCTCGAGAACGCCTCAGCGGAAATGGGCCTCATCTCGCCTGGAGGGGAGAACCTCCTGGATTTTCTCCGAGTTGTGGCAGGTGCTCTAGACTTACGACGGGGACTTCAGGGACCCGCTCTGGTGCCTCAGTTAAGGTCTCTCCCATGCGAGTTGCTCGGGGCCTCTCGGGATTCCTCTCCCGTCAATGTCGGGGCCTAAGACCTTGTGTGGAGTCGCTGCCGGAACCTGAGGATTCCTCTCCAGTGCTGACATGGATCTTGGGGTACTTCTGGAGTATCCCCTGAGGAGTGAGTCTTCGTCTCGTGTGGAGGCATGCACTTCTGCTTTCCTCCCGAGCTGTAGCAGCAATATCATGCTTCCCGTCGGAGGATCATGGGATCAGTGGCTTTCCCTCGGTGCTTTCCCACGAGGCTTTCCCGAGGCTTTCCCTCAGGGCTGTCCCACGTGCCACCGTGGTGTGAGTCAATCCTCGGCTTGAAAGTCGAGGCAGTGCAGGGAAAACAGGGTTTCCTGGAATGGACTGAGACATCTGGGGGACTCTGGGAATCGTGACACGACCGTGGAGTTCCTCTGGCCTTTCCTGTGCAGAGCGCCCTCCACTTGAGATGCGACGGGAACGCCGGAATCTTTCCCGACCACGCAGGGAAAGGATCCCTCCTCTCTAGCTATGAGGCGGAAACGGGGCTCCTCTGGATGTGGGCGGGACTCTCGTGCTTCGTCTCGAGTGGAGACGGGTATGTCGGGAACTTCTTGAGTTGCAGCAAGGGTGTGAAGGACCCTTTGGAAGTTCCAGAGGTTAGGTGTGATTAGCCTCGAGACGCCTCAGCGGAAATGGGCCTCATCTCGCCTGGAGGGGAGAACCTCCTGGATTTTCTCGAGTTGCGGCAGGTGCTCTCGAACGGGACCTCAGGGACCGCTCTGGTGGCCTCAGGAAAGGCCAGTCCCCATGCGAGTTGCTAGGGGCCTCTCAGGATTCCTCTCCTGTCGATGCCGGGGCCTAAGTCCTTGTTGGGAGTCGGGCCGGAACCTGAGGATTGCTCTCCAGTGCTGACATGGATCTTGGCGTACTTCTGGAGTCTCCCAAGGGCGTCAGTCCTCGGCTCGAGTGGGGTCATGCACGTGCGCTTTCCTCCTGAGCGGTAGCAGCAGTGTCTCGCTTCCCGTCGTGGATCAAGGGATCTGTGGCTTTCCTCGAGTCTTCCCATGAGGCTTTCCTCAGGGCTATTCCACTTGCCACGGGTGTGATCGATCCTCGCGTGAAAGTCGAACCAGTGCAGGGAAAACAGGAACTCCTTCCCCCAGTAGGGGTACACTGTCCCCTTGGTCGGGTATCTCCAGGGCACTCGCGCTGGGGGGTTGCCCGTGGATATTCGGGCCTCAGGCTCCACGTGAGAAAAGCCCCAAATGGCATTAGCTGCCAGTCCAGACGCTGGCCCTCAGGTCTCTGTCCGGAGCCTTGGGCTCCAGGCAACTCAAAGCCCTCGGGGGTGGCACTCTGGGACTGCTGTAGGGAATGGACGCCAAGAGCCCACGGAGGAGTTGGGGAGGGGCAGGGGGGAAACAGAGGCGAGGACAGCGAGGGATCTAGGTGGAGGCGCTGGAGAGAGCGTCTGGTGTCCCAGAATGCCTCAGAGGAGCCAGAGGGGGACAGTCGAGGCCCAGGGACCTGTGGAATGTGAAAAGGCGGGAAATCCCAGAGCAAGGCAGGCTGGGAAAGGGGGCGTTGGTGGCCAATTCAAAGGGACCTAGGGGCGTTTCCTGGGCGGTGAGCTCCCTTGGCACTGCTGAGGGCCCCTGATTGATCCACCCGGGATTGATCCCACCCCCCGCTGAGAGGGAGGGCCACAAACCAAAGCCCCGAACTGCCCGCCCACCCCAACGGGGATCTTGGCGGTCCGGGGCACAGCCGTGCCCGGGAAAAGCCCACTCACTCCACGGGACTCCGTCCAGGGTCTCTGCTTGGAAAGAGGCCAGGGGCGGCCCCCTCCATCTACCCACCCAAACCTTATTGACGTCAATGGGGGCGGAGCCGCCTCCCGCTTTCCAGAGTCCTGAGCTGCTGCTGGGTCCCCACCACTCGGCCAGCAGTCTGCAGCATGCCCGTGTGCCTCTCCCACCATGGCTTCGTCCGGCTCCTCCAGCACCTCAAGCAGTACGTTTGCCCTCGGTCCCTGTGGTCGGATCACATCTCAGGGATTTGCAGGTGGCCTGGGCAAGGGCTCTCGGCCAACGTGTTGACCCCCCTCCCACCCGAGAACGGCGGGGACCCATCGAGCCAGGCCCGGGGTTCCGAGGCGTCAGGTGTGCCCAAATTCGGAGGGCCTGGCATCGTTCGTTCATCTTGCTCCCTTTGGCACACGCATGGCTTCTCCGTTCTCTTTTCTGGGAAGACAGTGTTGTTTCAGGGGGAGTGCTGCGGGGGGCGGGGGCCGGGTTGGGTGGTGGTGGGAGCAGGTGCTGTGCTGGGATGAGGCCCTTTATCCTCATATCTTCCTGTGGGAATGGGAGTCGGGGAGCTCTGTGGCCTTGCTGCCTTTAGTGGCTTCCTCTGCGCAGGGGCCTAGTGGCTTCTGCCTTTTGTCAGGCGTTACGGGGTTTGGGCTTCGCTTTGGTGGCCTTGGCCTTTGCCTTGGCCTGGGCCTTGGCCTTGCCCTTGGCGTTGCCCTTGCCCTTGCCTTGGCCTTGGGCTGGGCCTTGCCTTGCCTTGAATTTGAACTTGACCTTGACCTTGACCTTGACCTTGAACTTGACTTAGAACTTAACCTTAACCTTGAACTTGACCAACTTGACCTTGACCTTGACCTTGACCTTGAACTTGAACTTGACTTGACCTTGAACTTGACTTGACCTTGAACTGAACTTGAACTTGACCTTGACTTGAACTTGACCTTGACCTTGAAGACCTTGAACTTGAACTTGACCTTGACCTTGAGGGAGACCTCGAGATTTGCTCAGAGCACCGGAGGTCCAGAAGCAGGGCCCTGTATCTCCCTTCCCTTTGTGATCATTGCAAAGACATTCCTAGCTGATAGCGGGAGTGCCCCTGAAGAAGCAAGCAGTGGGAGTGTGTTTGACACGACTGTGTGCCTTCCTGGCCTCATCTCCACAAGGGGCCTTTTCCTCTCGAAGTAGGCCCCATGTCCCTTGGGGAGGGTGTCATGCCTCTTTCTCCTCACTGCCAAAGGGTGGAGCCAAGCTCGCTCTGTCAGAGGTACAAAAACAGCAATTGAATGGATTTTCAAGCTCTTGCTAGGCTGCACCCTTTTCAGGGCCCACTTTACTGGAAACAGGTGCTCTGTGGCCCCTGGTTGGGTATGCAGGTTCACAAACAGGGTGAGATCCTGTCCAAGCCAAGAATTTTCCTGAAAGACCTAGGCTCACTAGAGCTCTCCTCCAGAGCAAAGGGGATAGAGGAGATGTATGGAGGAGTCTTTGCCTTTCCCTGTGAGTGTGGGGCTACTCCCTACAGCCCCCAGCTGCAGAGATAACTGCCTCTAAGAAAGGAATGGCAAGAAGCGCTATTCTTGGAGGTTGGGACAGGGAGTTCGCAGCATGTGGGGAAAGAAAGACTTCTTCGGGAAGAAGAGGCAACCACCGGGGGTGGTGTTTGCAAGCCTCTATTTGGAAGGAACAGGTTTTGCTTATACAACTCAAGACCTCCAGATCTGCCTCAGAGGACTGAAGTTCCAGAGACAGGGCCATGTATCTCCCCTTCCCTTTGAGATCCTTGCAAAGACATTCCTAGCAGATCGTGGGAGTGCCCATGAAGAAGCAAGCAGCGGGAGTGTGCTTGACATCACTGGCTGCCTACCTGGGCTCAGCTCCTCAAGGGGCCTTTCTCTCCTGGTAGGCCCTATGTCCCCTTTGGGAGAGGGTTGTGCCCTCTTCCTCCACACTGCCAAAGGGTGGAGGTGGAGCAAACTCGTTCTCTCCGAGGTAAAAAAAAAAAAGACAAATTGGATGGATTTTTTAAGCTCTTGCTATGCTGCACCCCTCCAGGACCCACTCGAGCAAAACAGGTGCCCTGTGGCCCCTAGGTCGGGTATGCAGGTTCACACACCGGGTGTGATCCCGTCAAAGCCAAGAATTTTTCTGACAGACCTAGGCTCACTAGAGCTCTCCTCCAGAGGAAAGGGGACAGAAAAGACGTGTGTGTGGAGGTGGCTCTGCCTTTCCAGGTCCCAATCTCAGGGATAACTGCCCCTAAGAAAGGACTGCTGCTACTGCTGCTGCTAAGTTGCTTCAGTCGTGTTCGACTCTGTGCGACGCCATAGATGGTAGCCCACTAGGCTCCCCGTCCCTGGGATTCTCCAGGCAAGAACAGTAAGTGGGTTGCCATTGCCTTCTCCAATGCATGAAAGTGAAAATGAAAGTGCAGTCGCTCAGTCGTGTCCGACCCTCAGCGACCCCACGGACTGCAGCCTACCAGGCTTCTCCGTCCATAGGATTTTCTGAAAGGAACTGCAAGAAGCGCTTTTCCAGGAGGCTGGGAAAGGGAGTTCGCAGGATGTGGGGAAAGAGAGCCTCCTTCGGGGAAGAATAGGCGGCCACTTGTTTTGTGTTGCAAACCTCTATTTGGAAGGAACAGGTTAGCTTATACAAAGGGAGACCTCCAGATCTGCTCAGAGGACGAAAGTTGCAGAGGCAGGTCGGTGTAATTTCCCTTCACTTTGCGATCCTTGCAAAGACATTCCTTGCTGATAGATGATTCAGCAAGGGCCTTTGAGACTGTTGTTTTCTTTCCTAGGTTCAAAGATTCCTTCAGTTCCTAATATGGATATCCTAGAAATTATGTGACATCCGTGAAAATCTGATATGTCCTGGTCAAATGCTGTCAGTTATAATTCAGTTATCATATTAAAGCATTTCAAGTCGCAGCAGTGACCAGATTACATTGTCAATTTCTATTTAATCAGGTTTTAACCATGTCCTCTATGGTTTCCACACTGATGCCTTTGCAGAAATACTGCCTACTTCAAGATATATGGAATATACTTTTTTAAGCTTACCGATAATTTGTTTGTTTGTTTGTTTGTCTTCTGGTAAGCTGGTAGCAGATGGAATTTAGTCTCCTCTCTAGGTTAGAGAACAAAAGTTTTCTTAGAATGCAATTTTTGATAACAGACTATGAATTTCTTTACCTTTCATTGATTTATAATTGTTTTCATCATCTGTTTTTTTACTTCGGTAAAGTAAATAAGCCTTATTTAAGATTTTGGTACATGTTGGATGGACTAAGCTTTCCCCACTCTTGCAAGTTCCCTTAACCCTTCAGATTCTTCTCGTGGGACCAAGATCTCACTTTCCTCCAGAGGGACAATCCAAGCTTTTTATTAGTTGATCTGCCCCTGACATCAGAGTCCATTTGAGCACGAGTTGGCATATAATTTAGGCATGAAACTATGACTACATAAAGAAAAGGTGATTTTATGACTCAGGGATGGCCATGATATGCCTTGCACTTCAGAGAAAATGGGTTAAAATGATTTTTTTTTCTTCAAAACTGCACAGCCAGTTCTTTCAGGCATATGCAATTGAAAACATCTAGTCATTAGGTCAGTTTTCATTCCAATCCCAAAGAAAGGCAATGACAAAAATATTCAAGGTGCTGCACAATTGCACTCATCTCACACACTAGTAAAGTAATGCTCAAATTCTCCAAGTTCACATGAACTGTGAACTTCCAAATGTTCAAGAGGGATTTAAAAAATGCAGAGAAACCAGAGATCAAACTGCCAACATCCACTGGATCATTGCAAAAGCAAGAGAGTTCCAGAAAAAAAGACATCTATTTCTGCTTTATTGACTATGCCAAAGCCTTTGACTGTGTGGATCACAATAAACTGGGAAAAATTCTGAAAGAGATGGAATACCAGACCACCTGACCTGTCTCTTGAGAAACCTGTATGCAGGTCAGGAAGAAACAGTTCGAACTGGACATGGAACAACAGACTGGTTCTTAATAGGAAAAGGAATATGTCAAGGCTGTATATTGTCAGCCTGCTTATTTAACTTATATGCAGAGTATTCATGAGAAACACTGGGCTGGAGGAAGCACACGCTGGAATCCAGATTGCTGGGAGAAATATCAATAATCTCAGATATGCAGATGACACCACCCTTATGGCAGAAAGTGAAGAAGAACTAAAGAGTCTCCTGATGAAAGTGAAAGAGGAGAGTGAAAAAGTTAGCTTAAAGCTCAGCATTCAGAAAACTAAAATCATTGCATCCAGTCTCATCACTTCATGGCAAATAGATGGGAAAACATTGGAAACAGCAGCGACTATTTTTGGGGGCTTGGAAATCACTGCAGGTGATGGCTGCCTCCATGAACTTAAAACATATTTATGACTTGGAAGAAAAGTGATGACCAAACTAGACAGCATATTAAAAAGCCGAGACGTTGCTTTTGCCAACAAAGATCCATCCAGTCAAGGCTATGGTTTTTCCATATGTCATGGATGGATATGAAAGATGTACTATAAAGAAAGTGACAGCTGAAAATTGGATGCTTTTGAAACTGTGGTGTTGGAGAAGATGCTTGTAGGTCGCTTAGACTACAAGGAGACACAACCACTCCATCCTAAAGGAAATCAGGTCTGAATATACATTGGAAGGACTAATACTGAACCTGAAACTCCAATACTTTGGCCACTTGATGTGAAGAGCTGACTCACTTGGAAGTTGCTTTGATTTGCCTGTGAGTGTGGGAGCCCTCCCTGGGCAAAGGGCCTCAGGGGTCATTGCCACTGAATCACGACCTCCAAGCAAGCGCATTCCAGGCTGTGTGACATTCAGGAAGCAGGAGACTGGGAAAACTATCTTCCTTAGAGGAAGGAAAGTCATCCACAGAGAGTGTGTTTTCAGGCCTCTCTTTGCAGCAAGTGTTTTGCTTCTCAGACATCAGAGCTGCAGGCTTGCTCTGAGGGCCTCAATTGCAGAGTCAGGGCTGTGTGTCTCACTGCACTTTCCAAGCATTGCAGACACATTCCTAGGTTGGAGCAGTGGCTTCCCATGAGAAAGAAGCCTCGGGAGTGTGTCTGAGCGGGCTGGAGTGCCATGCTAGGGTCACCTAGTCGAGGGCACCTTGCACATCCAATGGGCCCCAGGCGAGTAGCTATGGACCGGCCCTTCGGTTGAGACATCCCAAAGCAGGGAACAAAGCTAGCTCTGTCAGAAGGAGGAAAACAGCAATGGGATGGATTTTCAAGCAGTTGCTAAGTCACACCACGTTAGGGCTCCCCGGGAAAGAAATGCAAATTTTGGCCTCTAGCCCAGTATCCAGATGTGTGCACAGGATATTTTCCCCACAGGATCCAAGAATGTTCCAGACAGACCTAAGCTCACTAGCTCTCTCCTGCAGAGGAAATGAAATATTGTTGCTGAACCACGAAAAGATGCTGGGATTCTTGGCTTATGGAGGAGAAGAATTCAATCCAGGGCCCAAGACGAGGCTTGATTGCTCAGAGCTTTTGTGCAATAGAGTTTTATTAAAGGATAAAGGAGATAGAGAAAGCTTCTGACAGAGACATTACAAGGGGCAGAAAAGCGTACCCCCTTGCTAGTGTTAGTAATGGAGTTATATACTCTCCAATAAGTTATGACAACGAACAAAAGAATGTCTGGAGGTTTGTAAAGACTCACTAGACCTACTCCCATAATTGACATTTTAAGATAACAGGATTAGCCAGAAGGTTTTTTCCAGAGACCGTCCTCAAGAAGGATGCATGATTGTTATATAATCCTAAGGAAAGTAGAGGGAAAAACAGTTTGTCCTTCCTTCCTCCTTGAGAATTCTAGACCCCTCTCTCCTTGGGGACCCTTGAACTTCTTAGAAACCTGCCTTGGCAATGACTCTCTCAGAAACATGATTGAACAGCCGTTTGGAGCTTCCTTTGACTTTCCCTGGGAGGGAGGGGAGCCCTCCCTGAGCACAGGGCCTCAG
>NW_017215764.1:0-13665 GCF_001704415.2 Capra hircus
TCCTCTGGGATTCCGGCCACATTCCTCAACTCCGGGGAAGCAGCCCCTGAGGCAAGACCTGCTGGAGGAGCCTGCGCGCCCGCCCTGATAGGCCCCTTTGAGAGCACAGCAGCATGTAGCGAGCCTCTTGGGAGAAGAGGCAGGCAGCAGCCCAGTTCAAGAAGAAACGCCCTGCTTGCACGGCCGGAGCTAAGTGCGCCTCCAGTACGGCAGAGCTCTAGCTCTGCTCAGGCCCCGATCTGGCAGAGTTCCTGGCGCGAGAGGCTGCTCTGCCGGGGGCTAGCCTTGCCCAGACTTGCCTTGCTTTAGGCTGCCTCTCCAGGAAGGAGCAGGCAGCAGCGAGGCCTGGGAGTCGCCACTGGCGCCTTTCTTGCCTCAGCTCCAATCCTGCCTTGCCTTTGCACTTAGGGTCCCAGTCCTCCTTAAGGAGAGCTTAGGGGCTGGTGGTTGCACACTGCCAAGGGCTCCAGCAGTGAGAAACTCTGTCAGAGGGAAGGGAAGGGCAACTGCAGGGCTCCTCCAGCGGTTGCTTGGCCGCCCAGATTCAGCGCCCACACGGAGAGCACCAGGCTCCCAGGGCCCCTGGCTGGGGTTTTTCAGCCCCGCACACACGGAGGCTGATTCCTTGGGTGCCCAGAAAGTGTATGACAGACGTAGGTTCCCTAGCACTCTCCTCCCCAGCAGAGACATGTGCAGGTGTTTGGGGCCTGATCCTGCGTGTCTGGGTTCCCGCCCACAGCCCCAACTCAGGGGAAGCAGCCCCTGAGGCAAGACCTGCTGGAGGAGCCCTGCGCCCCCGCCTGATAGGCGAGTGCACAGCCAGCAGGGAAGCGAGCCTCCTCGGGGGAAGAGGAGGCAGCAAGTCCCGTCAAGCTGAAATCCCTGCTTACACGAAGCTAAGTGCGACTCCAGTACGGCAGATCTCTAGCTCTGTTCAGAGGCCCGATCTGGCAGAGTTCCTGGCACCAAGATGCTCTGCCATAGGCGAGCCTTGCGCAGACTTGCCTTGCTTTAAGGCTCCCTCCCCAGGAAGGAGCAGGCTGTGTGAGGCTCGGAAACGCCACTGGCGCCTTCCTGGCTTCAGCTCTACCCCTGCCTTGCCTTTGCACTTAGGTCCCAAGCGTCCTTGAGGAGGGCTTAGGGGCTGGTGGGTTGCACACTGCCAAGGGCTCCAGCAGTGAAAGCTCTGTCAGAGGAAGCGAAGGGCAACAGCAGGGCTCCTTCAGCGGTTCCTTGGCCGCCCAGACAAAGCTCCGCACGGAGAGCACCAGGTTCCAAGGGCCCCTGGCTGGGTTTTGCATCCCCACACTCCCAGAGGCTGACTCCGTGGTGCCTAGAAAGTGTGTGAGAGACGTAGGTTCCCTAGCACTCTCCTCCCCAGCAGAGACATGTGCAGGTGGTTGGGCCTTATCCTGCGTGTCTGGGTTCCCGCCCACAGCCTCAACTCAGGGGAAGCAGCCCTGAGGCAAGACTGCTGGAGGAGCCCTGCGCGCCCGCCTGATAGGCGAGAGCACAGCCAGCAGTGTAGCGAGCCTCCTCGGGAGAAGAGGAGGCAGCCGAGCGCCAGTCAAGAGGAAAGCCCTGCTTGCACGGAGCTAAGTGGGCCTCCAGTACGGCAGAGCTCTAGCTCTGCTCAGAGCCCCGATCTGGCAGAGTTTCTGGCGCGAGGCTGCTCGGCCGGGGCTCGCCTTGCCCAGACTTGCCTTGCTTTTAGGCTCCCTCCCCAGGAAGGAGCTGTCTGAGCGAGCCTGGGAGACGCCACTGGTGCCTTCCTTGCCTCAGCTCCAATCCTGCCTTGCCTTTGCACATAGGTGCCAGGCGTGTTGGGGAGGGCTTAGGGGGTGGTGGGTTGCACACTGCCAAGGGCTTCAGCAGTGAGAGCTCTGTCAGAGGGAAGGGAAGGGCAACTGCAGGGCTCCTCCAGCGGTTTCTAGGCCGCCTAGAATCAGCGCCGCACCGAGAGCACCAGGCTCCCAGGGCCCCTGGCTGGGGTTTTCAGCCCCGCACACACGGAGGCTGATTCCTTGGGTGCCCAGAAAGTGTATGACAGACGTAGGTTCCTAGCACTCTCCTCCCAGCAGAGACATGTGCAGGTGGTTGGGGCCTGATCCTGCGTGTCTGGGTTCCTGCCCACAGCCCCAACTCAGGGGAAGCAGCCCCTGAGGCAAGACCTGCTGGAGGAGCCCTGCGCCCCCGCCTGATAGGCGAGTGCACAGCCAGCAGGGAAGCGAGCCTCCTCGGGGAAGAGGAGGCAGCCCAGCCCCGTCAAGTTGAAAGCCCTGCTTGCACGGAGCTAAGTGCGCCTCCAGTACGGCAGAGCTCTAGCTCTGCTCAGAGCCCCGATCTGGCAGAGTTCCTGGCGCGAGGCTGCTCTGCGGGGGCTAGCCTTGCCCAGACTTGCCTTGCTTTTAGGCTGCCTCTCCAGGAAGGAGCAGGCAGCAGGAGCCTGGGAGTCGCCACTGGCGCCTTTCTTGCCTCAGCTCCAATCCTGCCTTGCCTTTGCACTTAGGTCCCAGTCCTCCTTAAGGAGAGCTTAGGGGCTGGTGGGTTGCACACTGCCAAGGGCTCCAGCAGTGAGAATTCTGTCAGAGGGAAGGGAAGGGCAACTGCAGGGCTCCTCCAGCGGTTGCTTGGCCGCCCAGATTCAGCGCCACACGGAGAGCACCAGGCTCCAGGTCCCTGGCTGGGGTTTTCAGCCCCGCACACACGGAGGCTGATTCCTTGGGTGCCCAGAAAGTGTATGACAGACGTAGGTTCCCTAGCACTCTCCTCCCCAGCAGAGACATGTGCAGGTGTTTGGGGCCTGATCCTGCGTGTCTGGGTTCCTGCCCACAGCCCCAACTCAGGGGAAGCAGCCCCTGAGGCAAGACCTGCTGGAGGAGCCCTGCGCCCCCGCCTGATAGGCGAGTGCACAGCCAGCAGGGAAGCGAGCCTCCTCGGGGGAAGAGGAGGCAGCAAGTCCCCGTCAAGCTGAAATCCCTGCTTACACGAAGCTAAGTGCGACTCCAGTACGGCAGATCTCTAGCTCTGTTCAGAGGCCCGATCTGGCAGAGTTCCTGGCACCAAGATGCTCTGCCATAGGCGAGCCTTGCGCAGACTTGCCTTGCTTTAAGGCTCCCTCCCCAGGAAGGAGCAGGCTGTGTGAGGCTCGGAAACGCCACTGGCGCCTTCCTGGCTTCAGCTCTACCCCTGCCTTGCCTTTGCACTTAGGTCCCAAGCGTCCTTGAGGAGGGCTTAGGGGCTGGTGGGTTGCACACTGCAAGGGCTCCAGCAGTGAAAGCTCTGTCAGAGGGAAGCGAAGGGCAACAGCAGGGCTCCTTCAGCGGTTCCTTGGCCGCCCAGACAAAGCTCCGCACGGAGAGCACCAGGTTCCAAGGGCCCCTGGCTGGGTTTTGCATCCCCACACTCCCAGAGGCTGACTCCGTGGGTGCCTAGAAAGTGTGTGAGAGACGTAGGTTCCCTAGCACTCTCCTCCCCAGCAGAGACATGTGCAGGTGGTTGGGGCCTTATCCTGCGTGTCTGGGTTCCCGCCCACAGCCTCAACTCAGGGGAAGCAGCCCTGAGGCAAGACCTGCTGGAGGAGCCCTGCGCGCCCGCCTGATAGGCGAGAGCACAGCCAGCAGTGTAGCGAGCCTCCTCGGGAGAAGAGGAGGCAGCCGAGCCCAGTCAAGAGGAAAGCCCTGCTTGCACGGAGCTAAGTGGCCTCCAGTACGGCAGAGCTCTAGCTCTGCTCAGAGCCCGATCTGGCAGAGTTTCTGGCGCGAGGCTGCTCGCCGGGGGCTCGCCTTGCCCAGACTTGCCTTGCTTTTAGGCTCCCTCCCCAGGAAGGAGCTGTCTGAGCGAGCCTGGGAGACGCCACTGGTGCCTTCCTTGCCTCAGCTCCAATCCTGCCTTGCCTTTGCACATAGGTGCCAGGCGTCGTTGGGAGGGCTTAGGGGGTGGTGGGTTGCACACTGCCAAGGGCTTCAGCAGTGAGAGCTCTGTCAGAGGGAAGGAAGGGCAACTGCAGGGCTCCTCCAGCGGTTTCTAGGCCGCCTAGAATCAGCGCCGCACCGAGAGCACCAGGCTCCCAGGGCCCTGGCTGGGGTTTTCAGCCCCGCACACACGGAGGCTGATTCCTTGGGTGCCCAGAAAGTGTATGACAGACGTAGGTTCCCTAGCACTCTCCTCCCCAGCAGAGACATGTGCAGGTGTTGGGGCCTGATCCTGCGTGTCTGGGTTCCTGCCCACAGCCCCAACTCAGGGGAAGCAGCCCCTGAGGCAAGACCTGCTGGAGGAGCCCTGCGCCCCCGCCTGATAGGCGAGTGCACAGCCAGCAGGGAAGCGAGCCTCCTCGGGGGAAGAGGAGGCAGCAAGTCCCCGTCAAGCTGAAATCCCTGCTTACACGAAGCTAAGTGCGACTCCAGTACGGCAGATCTCTAGCTCTGTTCAGAGGCCCGATCTGGCAGAGTTCCTGGCACCAAGATGCTCTGCCATAGGCGAGCCTTGCGCAGACTTGCCTTGCTTTAAGGCTCCCTCCCCAGGAAGGAGCAGGCTGTGTGAGGCTCGGAAACGCCACTGGCGCCTTCCTGGCTTCAGCTCTACCCCTGCCTTGCCTTTGCACTTAGGTCCCAAGCGTCCTTGAGGAGGGCTTAGGGGCTGGTGGGTTGCACACTGCCAAGGGCTCCAGCAGTGAAAGCTCTGTCAGAGGGAAGCGAAGGGCAACAGCAGGGCTCCTTCAGCGGTTCCTTGGCCGCCCAGACAAAGCTCCGCACGGAGAGCACCAGGTTCCAAGGGCCCCTGGCTGGGTTTTGCATCCCCACACTCCCAGAGGCTGACTCCGTGGGTGCCTAGAAAGTGTGTGAGAGACGTAGGTTCCCTAGCACTCTCCTCCCCAGCAGAGACATGTGCAGGTGGTTGGGGCCTTATCCTGCGTGTCTGGGTTCCCGCCCACAGCCCCAACTCAGGGGAAGCAGCCCCTGAGGCAAGACCTGCTGGAGGAAGCCCTGCGCGCCCGCCTGATAGGCCGAGAGCACAGCCAGCAGTGTAGCGAGCCTCCTCGGGAGAAGAGGAGGCAGCCGAGCCCAGTCAAGAGGAAAGCCCTGCTTGCACGGAGCTAAGTGGGCCTCCAGTACGGCAGAGCTCTAGCTCTGCTCAGAGCCCCGATCTGGCAGAGTTTCTGGCGCGAGGCTGCTCGGCCGGGGGCTCGCCTTGCCCAGACTTGCCTTGCTTTTAGGCTCCCTCCCCAGGAAGGAGCTGTCTGAGCGAAGCCTGGGAGACGCCACTGGTGCCTTCCTTGCCTCAGCTCCAATCCTGCCTTGCCTTTGCACTATAGGTGCCAGGCCGTCGTTGGGAGGGCTTAGGGGCGGTGTGGGTTGCACACTGCCAAGGGCTTCAGCAGTGAGAGCTCTGTCAGAGGGAAGGGAAGGGCAACTGCAGGGCTCCTCCAGCGGTTTCTAGGCCGCCTAGAATCAGCGCCGCACCGAGAGCACCAGGCTCCCAGCGGCCCCTGGCTGGGGTTTTCAGCCCCGCACACACGGAGGCTGATTCCTTGGGTGCCCAGAAAGTGTATGACAGACGTAGGTTCCCTAGCACTCTCCTCCCCAGCAGAGACATGTGCAGGTGGTTGGGGCCTGATCCTGCGTGTCTGGGTTCCTGCCCACAGCCCCAACTCAGGGGAAAGCAGCCCCTGAGGCAAGACCTGCTGGAGGAGCCCTGCGCCCGCCGCCTGATAGGCGAGTGCACAGCCAGCAGGGAAGCGAGCCTCCTCGGGGGAAGAGGAGGCAGCCCAGCCCCGTCAAGTTGAAAGCCCTGCTTGCACGGAGCTAAGTGCGCCTCCAGTACGGCAGAGCTCTAGCTCTGCTCAGAGCCCCGATCTGGCAGAGTTCCCTGGCGCGAGGCTGCTCTGCCGCGGGGCTAGCCTTGCCCAGACTTGCCTTGCTTTTAGGCTGCCTCTCCAGGAAGGAGCAAGGCAGCAGGAGCCTGGGAGTCGCCACTGGCGCCCTTTCTTGCCTCAGCTCCAATCCTGCCTTGCCTTTGCACTTAGGTCCCAGTCCTCCTTAAGGAGAGCTTAGGGGCTGGTGCGGTTGCACACTGCCAAGGGCTCCAGCAGTGAGAATTCTGTCAGAGGGAAGGGAAGGGCAACTGCAGGGCTCCTCCAGCGGTTGCTTGGCCGCCCAGATTCAGCGCCACACGGAGAGCACCAGGCTCCCAGGTCCCCCTGGCTGGGGTTTTCAGCCCCGCACACACGGAGGCTGATTCCTTGGGTGCCCAGAAAGTGTATGACAGACGTAGGTTCCCTAGCACTCTCCTCCCCAGCAGAGACATGTGCAGGTGTTTGGGGCCTGATCCTGCGTGTCTGGGTTCCTGCCCACAGCCCCAACTCAGGGGAAGCAGCCCCTGAGGCAAGACCTGCTGGAGGAGCCCTGCGCCCCCGCCTGATAGGCGAGTGCACAGCCAGCAGGGAAGCGAGCCTCCTCGGGGGAAGAGGAGGCAGCAAGTCCCCGTCAAGCTGAAATCCCTGCTTACCACGAAGCTAAGTGCGACTCCAGTACGGCAGATCTCTAGCTCTGTTCAGAGGCCCGATCTGGCAGAGTTCCTGGCACCAAGATGCTCTGCCATAGGCGAGCCTTGCGCAGACTTGCCTTGCTTTAAGGCTCCCTCCCCAGGAAGGAGCAGGCTGTGTGAGGCTCGGAAACGCCACTGGCGCCTTCCTGGCTTCAGCTCTACCCCTGCCTTGCCTTTGCACTTAGGTCCCAAGCGTCCTTGAGGAGGGCTTAGGGGCTGGTGGGTTGCACCACTGCCAAGGGCCTCCAGCAGTGAAAGCTCTGTCAGAGGGAAGCGAAGGGCAACAGCAGGGCTCCTTCAGCGGTTCCTTGGCCGCCCAGACAAAGCTCCGCACGGGAGAGCACCAGGTTCCAAGGGCCCCTGGCTGGGTTTTGCATCCCCACACTTCCCAGAGGCTGACTCCGTGGGTGCCTAGAAAGTGTGTGAGAGACGTAGGTTCCCTAGCACTCTCCTCCCCAGCAGAGACATGTGCAGGTGGTTGGGGCCTGATCCTGCGTGTCTGGGTTCCCGCCCACAGCCCCAACTCAGGGAAGCAGCCCCTGAGGCAAGACCTGCTGGAGGAGCCCTGCGCGCCCGCCTGATAGGCGAGAGCACAGCCAGCAGTGTAGCGAGCCTCCTCGGGAGAAGAGGAGGCAGCCGAGCCCAGTCAAGAGGAAAGCCCTGCTTGCACGGAGCTAAGTGGGCCTCCAGTACGGCAGAGCTCTAGCTCTGCTCAGAGCCCCGATCTGGCAGAGTTTCTGGCGCGAGGCTGCTCGGCCGGGGGCTCGCCTTGCCCAGACTTGCCTTGCTTTTAGGCTCCCTCCCCAGGAAGGAGCTGTCTGAGCGAGCCTGGGAGACGCCACTGGTGCCTTCCTTGCCTCAGCTCCAATCCTGCCTTGCCTTTGCACATAGGTGCCAGGCGTCGTTGGGGAGGGCTTAGGGGTGGTGGGTTGCACACTGCCAAGGGCTTCAGCAGTGAGAGCTCTGTCAGAGGAAGGGAAGGGCAACTGCAGGGCTCCTCCAGCGGTTTCTAGCCCGCCTAGAATCAGCGCCGCACCGAGAGCACCAGGCTCCCAGGGCCCCTGGCTGGGGTTTTCAGCCCCGCACACACGGAGGCTGATTCCTTGGGTGCCCAGAAAGTGTATGACAGACGTAGGTTCCCTAGCACTCTCCTCCCCAGCAGAGACATGTGCAGGTGGTTGGGGCCTGATCCTGCGTGTCTGGGTTCCTGCCCACAGCCCCAACTCAGGGGAAGCAGCCCCTGAGGCAAGACCTGCTGGAGGAGCCCTGCGCCCCGCCTGATAGGCGAGTGCACAGCCAGCAGGGAAGCGAGCTCCTCTCGGGGGAAGAGGAGGCAGCCCAGCCCCGTCAAGTTGAAAGCCCTGCTTGCACGGAGCTAAGTGCGCCTCCAGTACGGCAGAGCTCTAGCTCTGCTCAGAGCCCCGATCTGGCCAGAGTTCCTGGCGCCGAGGACTGCTCTGCCGGGGGCTAGCCTTGCCCAGACTTGCCTTGCTTTTAGGCTGCCTCTCCAGGAAGGAGCAGGCAGCAGGAGCCTGGGAGTCGCCACTGGCGCCTTTCTTGCCTCAGCTCCAATCCTGCCTTGCCTTTGCACTTAGGTCCCAGTCCTCCTTAAGGAGAGCTTAGGGGCTGGTGGTTGCACACTGCCAAGGGCTCCAGCCAGTGAGAATTCTGTCAGAGGAAGGGAAGGGCCAACTGCAGGGCTCCTCCAGCGGTTGCTTGGCCGCCCAGATTCAGCGCCACACGGAGAGCACCAGGCTCCCAGGGCCCCTGGCTGGGGTTTTCAGCCCCGCACACACGGAGGCTGATTCCTTGGGTGCCCAGAAAGTGTATGACAGACGTAGGTTCCCTAGCACTCTCCTCCCCAGCAGAGACATGTGCAGGTGTTTGGGGCCTGATCCTGCGTGTCTGGGTTCCTTGCCCACAGCCCCAACTCAGGGGAAGCAGCCCCTGAGGCAAGACCTGCTGGAGGAGCCCTGCGCCCCGCCTGATAGGCGAGTGCACAGCCAGCAGGGGAAGCGAGCCTCCTCGGGGGAAGAGGAGGCAGCAAGTCCCCGTCAAGCTGAAATCCCTGCTTACACGAAGCTAAGTGCGACTCCAGTACGGCAGATCTCTAGCTCTGTTCAGAGGCCCGATCTGGCCAGAGTTCCTGGCACCAAGATGCTCTGCCATAGGCGAGGCCTTGCGCAGACTTGCCTTGCTTTAAGGCTCCCTCCCAGGAAGGAGCAGGCTGTGTGAGGCTCGGAAACGCCACTGGCGCCTTCCTGGCTTCAGCTCTACCCCTGCCTTGCCTTTGCACTTAGGTCCCAAGCGTCCTTGAGGAGGGCTTAGGGGCTGGTGGGTTGCACACTGCCAAGGGCTCCAGCAGTGAAAGCTCTGTCAGAGGGAAGCGAAGGGCAACAGCAGGGCTCCTTCAGCGGTTGCTTGGCCGCCCAGACAAAGCTCCGCACGGAGAGCACCAGGTTCCAAGGGCCCCTGGCTGGGTTTTGCATCCCCACACTCCCAGAGGCTGACTCCGTGGGTGCCTAGAAAGTGTGTGAGAGACGTAGGTTCCCTAGCACTCTCCTCCCCAGCAGAGACATGTGCAGGTGGTTGGGGCCTGATCCTGCGGTGTCTGGGTTCCCGCCCACAGCCCCAACTCAGGGGAAGCAGCCCCTGAGGCAAGACCTGCTGGAGGAGCCCTGCGCGCCCGCCTGATAGGCGAGAGCACAGCCAGCAGGTGAGCGAGCCTCCTCGGGAGAAGAGGAGGCAGCCGAGCCCAGTCAAGAGGAAAGCCCTGCTTGCACGGAGCTAAGTGGGCCTCCAGTACGGCAGAGCTCTAGCTCTGCTCAGAGCCCCGATCTGGCAGAGTTTCTGGCGCGAGGCTGCTCGGCCGGTGGGCTCGCCTTGCCCAGACTTGCCTTGCTTTTAGGCTCCCTCCCCAGGAAGGAGCTGTCTGAGCGAGCCTGGGAGACGCCACTGGTGCCTTCCTTGCCTCAGCTCCAATCCTGCCTTGCCTTTGCACATAGGTGCCAGGCGTCGTTGGGAGGGCTTAGGGGTGGTGGGTTGCACACTGCCAAGGGCTTCAGCAGTGAGAGCTCTGTCAGAGGGAAGGAAGGGCAACTGCAGGGCTCCTCCAGCGGTTTCTAGGGCCGCCTAGAATCAGCGCCGCACCGAGAGCACCAGGCTCCCAGGGCCCCTGGCTGGGGTTTTCAGCCCCGCACACACGGAGGCTGATTCCTTGGGTGCCCAGAAAGTGTATGACAGACGTAGGTTCCCTAGCACTCTCCTCCCCAGCAGAGACATGTGCAGGTGTTTGGGGCCTGATCCTGCGTGTCTGGGTTCCTGCCCACAGCCCCAACTCAGGGGAAGCAGCCCCTGAGGCAAGACCTGCTGGAGGAGCCCTGCGCCCCCGCCTGATAGGCGAGTGCACAGCCAGCAGGGAAGCGAGCCTCCTCGGGGGAAGAGGAGGCAGCCCAGCCCCGTCAAGTTGAAAGCCCTGCTTGCACGGAGCTAAGTGCGGCCTCCAGTACGGCAGAGCTCTAGCTCTGCTCAGAGCCCCGATCTGGCAGAGTTCCTGGCGCGAGGCTGCTCTGCCGGGGCTAGCCTTGCCCAGACTTGCCTTGCTTTTAGGCTGCCTCTCCAGGAAGGAGCAGGCAGCAGGAGCCTGGGAGTCGCCACTGGCGCCTTTCTTGCCTCAGCTCCAATCCTGCCTTGCCTTTGCACTTAGGTCCCAGTCCTCCTTAAGGAGAGCTTAGGGGCTGGTGGGTTGCACACTGCCAAGGGCTCCAGCAGTGAGAATTCTGTCAGAGGGAAGGGAAGGGCAACTGCAGGGCTCCTCCAGCGGTTGCTTGGCCGCCCAGATTCAGCGCCACACGGAGAGCACCAGGCTCCCAGGTCCCCTGGCTGGGGTTTTCAGCCCCGCACACACGGAGGCTGATTCCTTGGGTGCCCAGAAAGTGTATGACAGACGTAGGTTCCCTAGCACTCTCCTCCCCAGCAGAGACATGTGCAGGTGTTTGGGGCCTGATCCTGCGTGTCTGGGTTCCTGCCCACAGCCCCAACTCAGGGGAAGCAGCCCCTGAGGCAAGACCTGCTGGAGGAGCCCTGCGCCCCCGCCTGATAGGCGAGTGCACAGCCAGCAGGGAAGCGAGCCTCCTCGGGGGAAGAGGAGGCAGCAAGTCCCCGTCAAGCTGAAATCCCTGCTTACACGAAGCTAAGTGCGACTCCAGTACGGCAGATCTCTAGCTCTGTTCAGAGGCCCGATCTGGCAGAGTTCCTGGCCACCAAGATGCTCTGCCATAGGCGAGCCTTGCGCAGACTTGCCTTGCTTTAAGGCTCCCTCCCAGGAAGGAGCAGGCTGTGTGAGGCTCGGAAACGCCACTGGCGCCTTCCTGGCTTCAGCTCTACCCTGCCTTGCCTTTGCACTTAGGTCCCAAGCGTCCTTGAGGAGGGCTTAGGGGCTGGTGGGTTGCACACTGCCAAGGGCTCCAGCAGTGAAAGCTCTGTCAGAGGGAAGCGAAGGGCAACAGCAGGGCTCCTTCAGCGGTTGCCTTGGCCGCCCAGACAAAGCTCCGCACGGAGAGCACCAGGTTCCAAGGGCCCCTGGCTGGGTTTTGCATCCCCACACTCCCAGAGGCTGACTCCGTGGGTGCCTAGAAAGTGTGTGAGAGACGTAGGTTCCCTAGCACTCTCCTCCCCAGCAGAGACATGTGCAGGTGGTTGGGGCCTGATCCTGCGTGTCTGGGTTCCCGCCCACAGCCCCAACTCAGGGGAAGCAGCCCCTGAGGCAAGACCTGCTGGAGGAGCCCTGCGCGCCCGCCTGATAGGCGAGAGCACAGCCAGCAGTGTAGCGAGCCTCCTCGGGAGAAGAGGAGGCAGCCGAGCCCAGTCAAGAGGAAAGCCCTGCTTGCACGGAGCTAAGTGGGCCTCCAGTACGGCAGAGCTCTAGCTCTGCTCAGAGCCCCGATCTGGCAGAGTTTCTGGCGCGAGGCTGCTCGGCCGGGGGCTCGCCTTGCCCAGACTTGCCTTGCTTTTAGGCTCCCTCCCCAGGAAGGAGCTGTCTGAGCGAGCCTGGGAGACGCCACTGGTGCCTTCCTTGCCTCAGCTCCAATCCTGCCTTGCCTTTGCACATAGGTGCCAGGCGTCGTTGGGAGGGCTTAGGGGGTGGTGGGTTGCACACTGCCAAGGGCTTCAGCAGTGAGAGCTCTGTCAGAGGGAAGGGAAGGGCAACTGCAGGGCTCCTCCAGCGGTTTCTAGGCCGCCTAGAATCAGCGCCGCACCGAGAGCACCAGGCTCCCAGGGCCCCTGGCTGGGGTTTTCAGCCCCGCACACACGGAGGCTGATTCCTTGGGTGCCCAGAAAGTGTATGACAGACGTAGGTTCCCTAGCACTCTCCTCCCCAGCAGAGACATGTGCAGGTGTTTGGGGCCTGATCCTGCGTGTCTGGGTTCCTGCCCACAGCCCCAACTCAGGGGAAGCAGCCCCTGAGGCAAGACCTGCTGGAGGAGCCCTGCGCCCCCGCCTGATAGGCGAGTGCACAGCCAGCAGGGAAGCGAGCCTCCTCGGGGAAGAGGAGGCAGCCCAGCCCCGTCAAGTTGAAAGCCCTGCTTGCACGGAGCTAAGTGCGCCTCCAGTACGGCCAGAGCTCTAGCTCTGCTCAGAGCCCCGATCTGGCAGAGTTCCTGGCGCGAGGCTGCTCTGCCGGGGGCTAGCCTTGCCCAGACTTGCCTTGCTTTTAGGCTGCCTCTCCAGGAAGGAGCAGGCAGCAGGAGCCTGGGAGTCGCCACTGGCGCCTTTCTTGCCTCAGCTCCAATCCTGCCTTGCCTTTGCACTTAGGTCCCAGTCCTCCTTAAGGAGAGCTTAGGGGCTGGTGGGTTGCACACTGCCAAGGGCTCCAGCAGTGAGAATTCTGTCAGAGGGAAGGGGAAGGGCAACTGCAGGGCTCCTCCAGCGGTTGCTTGGCCGCCCAGATTCAGCGCCACACGGAGAGCACCAGGCTCCCAGGTCCCCTGGCTGGGGTTTTCAGCCCCGCACACACGGAGGCTGATTCCTTGGGTGCCCAGAAAGTGTATGACAGACGTAGGTTCCCTAGCACTCTCCTCCCCAGCAGAGACATGTGGCAGGTGTTTGGGGGCCTGATCCTGCGTGTCTGGGTTCCTGCCCACAGCCCCAACTCAGGGGAAGCAGCCCCTGAGGCAAGACCTGCTGGAGGAGCCCTGCGCCCCCGCCTGATAGGCGAGTGCACAGCCAGCAGGGAAGCGAGCCTCCTCGGGGGAAGAGGAGGCAGCAAGTCCCCGTCAAGCTGAAATCCCTGCTTCCACGAAGCTAAGTGCGACTCCAGTACGGCAGATCTCTAGCTCTGTTCAGAGGCCCGATCTGGCAGAGTTCCTGCACCAAGATGCTCTGCCATAGGCGAGCCTTGCGCAGACTTGCCTTGCTTTAGGCTCCCTCCCCAGGAAGGAGCAGGCTGTGTGAGGCTCGGAAACGCCACTGGCGCCTTCCTGGCTTCAGCTCTACCCCTGCCTTGCCTTTGCACTTAGGTCCCAAGCGTCCTTGAGGAGGGCTTAGGGCTGGTGGGTTGCACACTGCCAAGGGCTCCAGCAGTGAAAGCTCTGTCAGAGGGAAGCGAAGGGCAACAGCAGGGCTCCTTCAGCGGTTCCTTGGCCGCCCCAGACAAAAGCTCCGCACGGAGAGCACCAGGTTCCAAGGGCCCCTGGCTGGGTTTTGCATCCCCACACTCCCAGAGGCTGACTCCGTGGGTGCCTAGAAAGTGCTGTGAGAGACGTAGGTTCCCTAGCACTCTCCTCCCCAGCAGAGACATGTGCAGGTGGTTGGGGGCCTATCCTGCGTGTCTGGGTTCCCGCCCCACCGCCTCAACTCAGGGGAAGCAGCCCCTGAGGCAAGACCTGCTGGAGGAGCCCTGCGCGCCCGCCTGATAGGCGAGAGCACAGCCAGCAGTGTAGCGAGCCTCCTCGGGAGAAGAGGAGGCAGCCGAGCCCAGTCAGAGGAAAGCCCTGCTTGCACGGAGCTAAGTGCGCCTCCAGTACG
Source organism: Capra hircus (assembly GCF_001704415.2). Lineage (NCBI taxonomy): Eukaryota > Metazoa > Chordata > Mammalia > Artiodactyla > Bovidae > Capra > Capra hircus. The sequence continues at coordinate 13,573 of NW_017215764.1, forward strand.
GCAGAGCTCTAGCTCTGCTCAGAGCCCGATCTGGCAGAGTTTCTGGCGCGAGGCTGCTCGGCCGGGGGGCTCGCCTTGCCCAGACTTGCTTGC
>NW_017215765.1:0-13665 GCF_001704415.2 Capra hircus
CCGCACAGCGGGCACATGTGGAGCCTAAAAAGCCAGCCAAACAGAAGAAGTTAAAACAGAGGGAACCACCTTGGAAGTGATCCCACACGGCCCATTACACCAGAAAGGGCCATATTTTTAATATTTTAAAATCATTCCTTTTTTTTTTTTTTTTTTGCTTTTTTTCTAACTTTTTTTAATTGTTAAGTCTTCTATTTCTCCTCTAATTTTTATCTATTACTATTACTATATTTTTTTGTTTGTTTTTTAAAAAGACTTTTTTTTTTTTTTTTAAGGCAAACACCATATACAATCTTTGGATGGTTGTTGATGGCTTTTTTTTTTTTTTGATTGTTTGTTTCTTTGTTTGTTTTTTAATAATTCTTTTTCTTTTTTTTTTTCTTTCTTTCTTCCTTTTTCCTTCTGCTTCTCTCTAATATTGTATCTTTGAAAATCCAGCCTCTACTCTAGATTTTTAATCTTTTGCTCTTAGGTTTTGTGGTCAATTTTGTACATTTAAAAACCCAAACTTCACTATCTCAGTTTACCTGAGAGCGAGATTACTGGCTTGACCACTCTCTCCTCCTCTGGACTCTCCTTTTTCTCCACCAGGTGGCCTCTGTCTCTTTTCTCCCCCATCTCTCCTCTATCCAACTCTGTGAATCTCTGTGTGTTCCAGACGGTAGAGAACACCTAAGGAACAGGTTACTGGCAGGATTTGTCTCTCTCCTACTCATTCCTCTCTCTGATCCTCCTGGTCACCTCTGTCTACTTCCTCCCTCTCCTCTTCCCCGTATAACTCTGTAAATACCTCTGAGCGGTCCAGGCTATTAGAGCGCACATAAGGAAGTGACTACTGGCTAGCTTGCTCTCTTCTCTTTTGATCTCACCGCATCTCATTCCAGTTACCTCTAACTACCCCCTCCATCTTCTCTTCTCCTTATAACTCAGTGAACCTCTCTGAGTGTCCCTCAATGTGGGAGAAACTTTTCATCTTTAACCTAGATGTTTTATCATCGGTGCTGTATAGATGGAGAAGCCTAGAGGCTACTGTAAAAATTAAAACTGAAAACCAGAAGCAGGAAGCTTAAATCCAAAGCCTGAAAACACTAGAGAACTCTTGAATTCAGGGAACATTAAGCAATAGGAGCCCATCTAATGCCTTCATACCTATACCAAAACCAAGTTCCACCCAAGGGCCAACAAATTCCAAAACAAGACATACCACACAAATTCTCCAGCAACACAGGAACACTCCCCTGAGCTTCAATATACAGGCAGCTCAAAATTATCCCAAAACCTTTTGATGTCTCGTAACCCATTACGGGTCACTCCATTGCACTCCAGAGAGAAGAAACCCAGCTCCACCCACCAAAACTCCAACACAAGCCTCCCTAACCAGGAAACCTTGACAAGCCACTGATAGAACCCCACCCAAAGTGAGGAAGCTCCATAATAAAGAGAACTCCACAAATTCCCAGAATATAAAAAGGCCACCCCAAAGGCAGCAATATAACCAAGATGAAGAGACAGAGGAATACACAGCAGGTAAAGGAACAGGAGAGTTGCCCACCAAACCAAAACAAAAGTGGAAGATGTAGGGAATCTACCGGAGAAGGAATTCCGATATTGATAGTGAAAATGATCCAAAATCTTGAAATCAAAATGGAATCACAGATAAATAGGCTAGAGACAAGGGATTGAGAAGATGCAAGAAAGGTTTAACAAGGACCTAGAAGAAATAAAAAAGAGTCAAAATATAATGAATAATGCAATAAATGAGATCAGAAACACTCTGGAGGCAACAATTAGTAGAATAACGGAGGCAGAAGATAGGATTAGTGAAATAGAAGATAGAATGGTAGAAATAAATGAATCAGAGAGGAAACAAGAACAACGAATTAAAAGAAATGAGGACAATCTCAGAGACCTCCAGGACAAAATGAAACACTCTAACATTCGAATTATAGGAGTCCCAGAAGAAGAAGACAGAAAGAAAGATCATGAGAAAATCCTTGAGGAGATAATAGTTGAAAACTTCCCTAAAATGGGGAAGGAAATAATCACCCAAGTCCAAGAAACACAGAGAGTTCCAAATAGGATAAACCCAAGGCGAAACACCCCAAGACACATATTAATCAAATTAACAAAGATCAAACACAAAGAAACAAATATTAAAAGCAGCAAGGGAAAAACAACAAATAACACACAAGGGGATTCCCATAAGGATAACAGCTGATCTTTCAATAGAAACTCTTCAGGCCAGGAGGGAATGGCAAGACATACTTAAAGTGATGAAAGACAATAACCTACAGCCCAGAATACTGTACCCAGCAAGGATCTCATTCAAATATGAAGGAGAAATCAAAAGCTTTACAGACAAGCAAAAGCTGAGAGAATTCAGCACCACCAAACCAGCTCTCCAACAAATTCTAAAGGATATTCTCTAGACAGGAAACACGAAAAGGGTGTATAAACTCGAACCCAAAACAATAAAGTAAATGGTAACGGGATCACACTTATCAATAATTACCTTAAACGTAAATGGGTTGAACGCCCCAACCAAAAGACAAAGACTGGCCGAATGGATACAAAAACAAGACCCCTCTATATGCTGCTTACAAGAGACCCACCTCAAAACAAGGGACACATACAGACTGAAAGTGAAGGGCTGGAAAAAGATATACCACGCAAATAGAGACCAAAAGAAAGCAGGAGTGGCAATACTCATATCCGATAAAATAGACTTTAAAACAAAGGCAGTGAAAAGAGACAAAGAAGGCCACTACATAATGATCAAAGGAACAATCCAAGAAGAAGATATAACAATTATAAATATATATGCCCCCAATATAGGAGCCCCGCAATATGTAAGACAAATGCTAACAAGTATGAAAGGGGAAATCAACAATAACACAATAATAGTGGGAGACTTTAATACCCCACTCACACCTATGGACAGATCAACTAAACAGAAAATTAACAAAGAAACGCAAACTTTAAATGATACATTAGATCAGTTAGACCTAATTGATATCTATAGGACATTTCACCCCAAAACAATGAATTTCACTTTTTTTTCAAGTGCTCATGGAACCTTCTCCAGGATAGATCACATCCTGGGCCATAAATCTAAACTTGATAAATTCAAAAAAATCGAAATCATTCCAAGCATCTTTTCTGACCATAATGCATTAAGATTAGATCTCAATTACAGGAGAAAAACTATTAAAAATTCCAACATATGGGAGGTTGAACAACACACTTCTGAATAACCAACAAATCGCAGAAGAAATCAAAAAAGAAATCAAAATATGCATAGAAACTAATGAAAATGAAAACACAAACAACCCAAAACCTGTGGGACACTATAAAAGCAGTGCTAAGAGGAAAGTTCATAGCAATACAGGCATACCTCAAGAAACAAGAAAAAAGTCAAATAAATAACCTAACTCTGCAACTAAAGCAACTAGAAAAGGAAGAGTTGGAGAACCCCAGAGTTAGTAGAAGGAAAGAAATCTTAAAAATTAGGGCAGAAATAAATGCAAAAGAAACAAAAGAGACCATAGCAAAAATCAACAAAGCCAAAAGCTGGTTCTTTTGAAAGGATAAATAAAATTGACAAACCATTAGCCAGACTCATCAAGAAGCAAAGAGAGAAAAATCAAATCAATAAAATTAGAAATGAAAATGGAGAGATCACAACAGACAACACAGAAATACAAAGGATCATAAGAGACTACTATCAGCAGTTGTATGCCAATAAAATGGACAACGTGGAAGAAATGGACAAATTCTTAGAAAAGTACAATTTTCCAAAACTGAACCAGGAAGAAATAGAAAATCTTAACAGACCCATCACAAGCACAGAAATTGAAACTGTAATCAGAAATCTTCCAGCAAACAAAAGCCCAGGTCCAGACGGCTTCACAGCTGAATTCTACCAAAAATTTCGAGAAGAGCTAACACCTATCCTCCTCAAACTCTTCCAGAAAATTGCAGAGGAAGGTAAACTTCCAAACTCATTCCTATGAGGCCACCATCACCCTAATACCAAAACCTGACAAAGATGTCACAAAAAAGAAAACTACAGGCCAATATCACTGATGAACATAGATGCAAAAATCCTCAACAAAATTCTAGCAATCAGAATCCAACAACACATTAAAAAGATCATACACCATGACCAAGTGGGCTTTATCCCAGGGATGCAAGGATTCTTCAATATCCTGCAATTCAATCAATGTAATTCACCACATTAACAAATTGAAAAATAAAAACCATATGATTATCTCAATAGATGCAGAGAAGGCCTGTGACAAAATTCAACATCCATTTATGATAAAAACTCTCCAGAAAGCAGGAATAGAAGGAACATACCTCAACATAATAAAAGCTATATATGACAAACCCACAGCAAACATTATCCTCAATGGTGAAAAATTGAAAGCATTTCCCCTAAAGTCAGGAACAAGACAAGGGTGTCCACTTTCACCGCTACTATTCAACATAGTTCTGGAAGTTTTGGCCACAGCAATCAGAGCAGAAAAAGAAATAAAAGGAATCCAAATTGGAAAAGAAGAAGTAAAACTCTCACTGTTTGCAGATGACATGATCCTCTACATGGAAAACCCTAAAGACTCCACCAGAAAATTACTAGAGCTAATCAATGAATATAGTAAAGTTGCAGGATATAAAATCAACACACAGAAATCCCTTGCATTCCTATACACGAATAATGAGAAAGTAGAAAAAGAAATTAAGGAAACAATTCCACTCACCATTGCAACGAAAAGAATAAAATACTTAGGAATATATCTACCTAAAGAAACTAAAGACCTATATATAGAAAACTATAAAACACTGATGAAAGAAATCAAAGAGGACACTAATAGATGGAGAAATATACCATGTTCATGGATCAGAAGAATCAATATAGTGAAAATGAGTATACTACCCAAAGCAATTTACAAATTCAATGCAATCCCTATCAAGCTACCAGCCACATTTTTCACAGAACTAGAACAAATAATTTCAAGATTTGTATGGAAATACAAAAAACCTCGAATAGCCAAAGCAATCTTGAGAAAGAAGAATGGAACTGGAGGAATCAACTTGCCTGACTTCAGGCTCTACTACAAAGCCACAGTCATCAAGACAGTATGGTACTGGCACAAAGACAGACATATAGATCAATGGAACAAAATAGAAAGCCCAGAGATAAATCCACACACATATGGACACCTTATCTTTGACAAAGGAGGCAAGAATATACAATGGAGTAAAGACAATCTCTTTAACAAGTGGTGCTGGGAAAACTGGTCAACCACTTGTAAAAGAATGAAACTAGATCACTTTCTATCACCGTACACAAAAATAAACTCAAAATGGATTAAAGATCTAAATGTAAGATCAGAAACTATAAAACTCCTAGAGGAGGACATAGGCAAAACACTCTCAGACATAAATCACAGCAGGATCCTCTATGATCCACCTCCCAGAATTCTGGAAATAAAAGCAAAAATAAACAAATGGGATCTAATTAAAATTAAAAGCTTCTGTACAACAAAGGAAAATATAAGCAAGGTGAAAAGACAGCATTCTGAATGGGAGAAAATAATAGCAACTGAAACAACTGACAAACAACTAATCTCAAAAATATACAAGCAACTTCTGCAGCTCAATTCCAGAAAAATAAATGACCCAATCAAAAAATGGGCCAAAGAACTAAAGTAGACATTTCTCCAAAGAAGACATACGGATGGCTAACAAACACATGAAAAGATGCTCAACATCACTCATTATTAGAGGAATGCAAATCAAAACCACAATGAGGTACCACTTCACACCAGTCAGAATGGCTGCGATCCAAAAATCTGCAAGCAATAAATGCTGGAGAGGGTGTGGAGAAAAGGGAACCCTCCTACACTGTTGGTGGGAATGCAAACTAGTACAGCCACTATGGAGAACAGTGTGGAGATTCCTTAAAAAATTGCAAATAGAACTACCTTATGACCCAGCAATCCACTTCTGGGCATACACACCGAGGAAACCAGTATTGAAAGAGACACGTGTACCCCAATGTTCATCGCAGCACTGTTTATAATAGCCAGGACATGGAAACAACCTAGATGTCCATCAGCAGATGAATGGATAAGAAAGCTGTGGTACATATACACAATGGAGTATTACTCAGCCGTTAAAAAGAATTCATTTGAATCAGTTCTGATGAGATGGGTGAAACTGGAGCCAATTATACAGAGTGAAGTAAGCCAGAAAGAAAAACACCAATACAGTATACTAACACATATATATGGAATTTAGGAAGTTGGCAATGACGACCCTGTATGCAAGACAGGAAAAAAGACACAGATGTGTATACCAGACTTTTGGACTCAGAGGGAGAGGGAGAGGGTGGGATGATTTGGGAGAATGGGAATTATAACATGTATACTGTCATGTAAGAATTGAATCGCCAGTCCATGTCTGACGTAGGGTGCAGCTTGCATGGGGCTGGTGCATGCGGATGACCCAGAGAGATGTTGTGGGGAGGGAGGTGGGAGGGGGTTCATGTTTGGGAACGCATGTAAGAATTAAAGATTTTAAAATTTAAAAAAAATAAATAAATAAAAATTAAAAAAAAAAATAAACACAAGGAGACACTTTAAAAAAAAAAAAACAAAAAAAACTCCTAGAGGAGAACATAGGCAAAACACTCTCAGACATAAATCACAGCAGGATCCTCTATGATCCACCTCCAAGAATTCTGGAAATAAAAGCAAAAATAAACAAATGGGATCTAATTAAAATTAAAAGCTTCTGCACAACAAAGGAAAATATAAGCAAGGTGAAAAGACAGCATTCTGAATGGGAGAAAATAATAGCAAATGAAGCAACTGACAAACAACTAATCTCAAAAATATACAAGCAACTTCTGCAGCTCAATTCCAGAAAAATAAACGACCCAATCTAAAAATGGGCCAAAGAACTAAATAGACATTTCTCCAAAGAAGACATACGGATGGCTAACAAACACATGAAAAGATGCTCAACATCACTCATTATTAGAGAAATGCAAATCAAAACCACAATGAGGTACCACTTCACACCAGTCAGAATGTCTGCCGATCCAAAAATCTGCAAGCAATAAATGCTGGAGAGGGTGTGGAGAAAAGGGAACCCTCCTACACTGTTTGGTGGGAATGCAAACTAGTACAGCCACTATGGAGAACAGTGTGGAGATTCCTTAAAAAAATTGCAAATAGAACTACCTTATGACCCAGCAATCCCATTGCTGGGCATACACACCGAGGAAACCAGAATTGAAAAGAGACACATGTACCCCAATGTTCATCGCAGCACTGTTTATAATAGCCAGGACATGGAAACAACCTAGATGTCCATCAGCAGATGAATGGATAAGAAAGCTGTGGTACATATACACAATGGAGTATTACTCAGCTGTTAAAAAGAATACATTTGAATCAGTTCTGATGAGATGGATGAAACTGGAGCCAATTATACAGAGTGAAGTAAGCCATACAGAAAAACACCAATACAGTATACTAACACATATATATGGAATTTAGGAAGATCACAATGACGACCCTGTATGCAAGACAGGAAAAAAAGACACAGATGGGTTATAACGGACTTTTGGACTCAGAGGGAGAGGGAGAGGGTGGGATGATTTGGGAGGATGGCATTCTAACATGTATACTATCATGTAAGAATTGAATCGCCAGTCTATGTCTGACGCAGGATACAGCATGCTTGGGGCTGGTGCATGGGGATGACCCAGAGAGATGTTATGGGGAGGGAGGTGGGAGGGGGGTTCATGTTTGGGAACGCATGTAAGAATTAAAGGTTTTAAAATTTAAAAAATAAAAAACTAAAATAAATAAATAAATAAATAAAATTGGGATTTAAAATGTAAAAAAAAAAAAAAAAAAGGAAGGGCCAACTCTTTACTGGAAGAAAATAACATAATCAGAGTGAATTTAGGACTATAGTTGCTCTGCTGCTGCTGCTGCTGCTGCTGCTAAGTCGCTTCAGTCGTGTCCGACTCTGTGCGACCCTATAGATGGCAACCCACCAGGCTCCTCCGTCCCTGGGATTCTCCAGGCAAGACTACTGGAGTGGGTTGCCATTTCCTTCTCCAGTAGTCGCTCTAGCAAAAGATTTTAGAATTAAAGCACTAAACTCAAGAGCTAAGAACGGTTCTTTGATGAAGGGCAAAACCTAGTAATCTTGAGGTTGTCTTTATTGTAATACCACAATTGCGTCAGTTAAAACAGTCAAAATTGACCAAGGTAGATAATTACAGCCTGTCTGAACCATCAAAGCTGTTACATTTAATCTAGTTAATTCTTCCTATAGCAAGATTTTTGCCTTCATGTAAAGCTTTTTCTCCACATTAATTAACCACACTCTCATTCCATGATCACAACTAATATCTGCCTTCCTATCAAGGATCTGACTGAATATTCTATCCCTCTGCCTCACAACCAGTTCCTTATGGAGAATACTATTGTTTTTGTTCCACCAGTAATGGGTTTTTGTTTGTTTGTTTGTTTTTGCTGCTTGGGTATGTAGATACCATTTAAGTGCCAGATACTTGTATTTGATTGAAAGGAATGGAGACCTATCCATGAGTGTGGCTTGGAAAAGAAGCACCCTACATTTTAATATTCTATAACATGTGGTATCTTTTGTCCCTTTTTAAGGCTCACAGTGAGTGTGGGGAGTGGGAATTGGGCTCTTTCCTTAATGTAGAAAAGATTTAGATGCTGGATAAGACAAATGAATAAAAAATGACCATATGGTTTCCTCTGATTTGTGAGGGGACTGCATTTTACTTCATGAGTCAGGAATATATCTATTGTTGGAGCTGAGCACTCGAAGAATTCACTCCATTGAGAAGACTAGAACTTGTTCAAGGGAACCACTGATTTGAATACATTCAATCTCAGATATAAAGACATTTAATGATAAATTCTTTGAGTTCTCTCACCATACACCTACAGATGCTCATTGGGTGTAATTGAATCTAAAGAAGAACTATGAGCTTTTCAGAATCTCAGTTGAATTTCTTTTTTTTGGTCTGATGCCTACCAACATCCATTGCTTAGAAAATGATATTCTTTGATTGCTCGGTACAGGAGTTTTGAAAGATTTCAACTTAATTCCTCCTCAGAGTGCAACAAAATGCTATATTCTCAGCTATAGTTTGCCAAGTTGATGAACTGAACATTTCACACACTACACACTGCCAATATCTTAGTTCCGCACCTCACAGATTGCTTTCTAGCATATCTTTTTGTGATCTCCCAAACTTCTAATTTCTCTGAGCAATTGATTTGCCTTCACAAAACTCTATTTTACCTCACACATTATGCAAAATTAACTCATTAATGGATCACACATATTAAAGCTATAATGATTTTAGAAGAAGACATAAAATGTGGTTTTAACCTAGGGTCAGGCAAATATTCTTAAACAAAATAGCAGAAAAATAGTCATAAATGGGGAAAAAACCAAACTATTAAACCTAAAAATTTTCTCTGTAAGTGTCTCTATGATGATTAAAATTCAAGCCAAAGACTAAGGAAATAGTTTCTAATTTGCATCTGTAAGGATTTGGATAAAGAATATATGATGAAAATGCTAAGAAAGCAAATAATCCAAATAGAAAATGAGAAAGTCTTTGACATTTCATTTAAGAAGATGGATAAATGGCACATAGCACATATAAAAATGATCAAAATCATTCGTTATTATAGAAAAGTAAATAAATCTACCAAATCAAATAGAAAAAATATATTGACAATAGTAAATGCTGGAAAGGGCACAGGGCAACCAGATCTCTTACACATTACTGATGAGAAGGTAAAATGGCTACAACTAGTCTGGAATTAGTTTTGCATTTTTTATAAAGGTAAATATACACTTAAAATAAGACTCAGAACTTCACTTGGATATTTACCCTAGAGAAATGAACAGTTGCAATATTTGCTTTATTCCAGTGGTCTGGAACTGAATCTGCAATGTCTCCAAAGTATGCGTGCACCTCAAAAAATTTGCTTCCACTGTCAATAAATTTTCAACACCTCTTTGACCAAAAGACAGTATAAATCCAAAAGTGAACAACATAAAGCCCCTCTTCTCAAAATTTGCCTTCTAGAAAGAAGACAGACAGTAAGTAAATGTATACTTTCATAATATGTCAGGGACAAATGTCATGATTAAGAATAAATACTGCTAGGGGCATAAAATGGAAGGAGTTTGGACTGACAAACTTGTGTTGCTGTTACAAACATGCTGCTAAGATGCTTCAGTTGTGTCTGACGCTTTGTGATCCCATAGATGGTAGCCTACCAAGTTCCTCTGTACATGAGATTTCTGAGGCAAGAAGCCGGAGTAGATTGCCATTTCCTTCTCCAGGGGATCTTCCTGACCCAAAAATCGAAACCAAGTCTCTTACATCTCCTGATTAGGAAGTGAGTTCTTTAACACTAATGCCACCTGGGAAGCCTAGAGTATTAAAAAACAGAGACATCACCTTCCAGACAAAGGTCCATATAGTCAAAACTATGGTTTTGCCAGTAATCATGTATGGATGTGAGAACTGGACCATAAAGAAGACTGAGTGCTAAAGAATGGATGCCTTTGAATTGTGGTGCTGGAGAAGACTCTTGAGAGTCCCTTGGTCTACAGAAAATCAAACTCAGTTCAGTTCAGTCACTAAGTCGTGTCCAACTCTTTGCGACCCCCGAATCGCAGCACGCCAGGCCTCCCTGTCCATCACCAACTCCCAGAGTTCACTCAGACTCACGTCCATCAAGTCAGTGATGCCATCCAGGCATCTCATCCTCTGTCGTGCCCTTCTTCTCCTGCCCCCAAACCCTCCCAGCATGAGACTCTTTTCCAATGAGTCAACTCTTCACATGAGGTGGCCAAAGTACTGAAGTTTCAGCTTTAGCATCATTCCTTCCAAAGAAATCCCAGGGCTGATCTCCTTCAGAATGGACTGGTTGATCTCCTTGCAGTCCAAGGGACTCTCAAGAGTCTTCTCCAACACCACAGTTCAAAAGCATCAATTCTTCGGTGCTCAGCCTTCTTCACAGTCCAACTCTCACATCCATACATGACCACTGGAAAAACCATAGCCTTGACTAGACGGACACTAGACTGCAAAGTAATGTCTCTGCTTTTGAATATACTATCTATGTTGGTCATAACTTTCTTCCAAGGAGTAAGCGTCTTTTAATTTCATGGCTTCAATCACCATCTGCAATGATTTTGGAGCCCCAAAAATAAAGTCTGCCACTGTTTCCACTGTTTCCCCATCTATTTCCCATGAAGTGATGGGACCAGATGCCATGATCTTCGTTTTCTGAATGTTGAACTTTAGGCCAATGTTTTCACTCTCCACTTTCACATTCATCAAGAGGCTTTTTATTTCCTCTTTACTTTCTGCCATAAGGGTGGTGTCATCTGCATATCTGAGGTTATTGATATTTCTCCCAGCAATTTTGACTCTAGCTTGTGTTTCTTCCAGTCCAGCGTTTCTCATGATGTACTCTGCATAGAAGTTAAATAAGCAGGGTGACAATATACAGCCTTGACGTACTCCTCGTCCTATTTGGATCCAGTCTGTTGTTCCATGTCCAGTTCTAACTGCTGCTTCCTGACCTGCATACAGATTCCCCAAGAGGCAGGTCAGGTGGTCTGGTATTCCCATCTCTTTCAGAATTTTCCATAGTTTATTGTGATCCACACAGTCAAAGGCTTTGGCATAGTCAATAAAGCAGAAATAGATGTTTTTCTGGAACTCTCTTGCTTTTTCCATGATCCAGCTGATGTTGGCCATTTGATCTCTGGTTCCTCTGCCTTTTCTAAAACCAGCTTGAACATCAGGAATTTTATGATTCACGTATTGCTGAAGCCTGGCTTGGAGAATTTTGAGCATTACTTTACTAGCATGTGAGATGAGTACAATTTTGCTGTAGTTTGAGCATCCTTTGGCATTGCCTTTCTTTGGAATTGGAATGAAAACTGACCTTTTCTTAGTCCTGTGACTACTGCTGAGTTTTCCAAATTTGCTGGCATATTGAGTGCAGCACTTTCACAGCATCATCTTTCAGGATTTGGAATAACTCAACTGGAATTCCATCACCTCCACTAGCTTTGTTCATAGTGATGCTTTCTAAGGCCCACTTGACTTCACATTCCAGGATGTCTGGCTCTAGATGAGTGATCACACCATTATGATTATCTGGGTCGTGAAGCTCTTTTTTATACAGTTCTTCCGTGTATTCTTGCCATCTCTTCTTAATATCTTCTGCTTCTGTTAGGTCCATACCATTTCTGTCCTTTATTGAGCCCATCCTTGCATGAAATGTTCCCTTGATATCTCTAATTTTCTTGAAGAGATCTCTAGTCTCTTCCCATTCTGTTGTTTTCCTCTATTTCTTTGCATTGATCACTGAAGAAGGCTTTCTTATCTCTTCTTGCTATTCTCTGGAACTCTGCATTCAGATGCTTATATCTTTCCTTGTCTCCTTTGCTTTTCACCTCTCTTCTTTTCACAGCTATTTGTAAGGCCTCCCCAGACAGCCATTTTGCTTTTTTTGCATTTCTTTTCCATGGGGATGGTCTTGATCCCTGTCTCCTCTAACAATGTCACGAACCTCATTCCATAGTTCATCAGGCACTCTATCTATCAGATCTAGGCCTTAAATCTATTTCTCACTTCCACTGTATAATCATAAGGGATTTGATTTAGGTCATACCTGAATGGTCTAGCAGTTTTCCCTACTTTCTTCAATTTCAGTCTTAATTTGGTAATAAGGAGTTCATGATCTGAGCCACAGTCAGCTCCTGGTCTTGTTTGTGTTGACTGTATAGAGCTTCTCCATCTTTGGCTGCAAAAGAATAAAATCAATCTGATTTCGGTGTTGACCATCTGGTGATGTCCATGTGTAGAGTCTTCTCTTGTGTTGTTGGAAAAGGGTATTTGCTATGTCCAGTGCATTTTCTTGGCAAAACTCTATTAATCTTTGCCCTGCTTCATTCCGTATTCCAAGGTGAAATTTGCCTGTTACACTAGGTGTTTCTTGACTTCCTACTTTTGTATTCCAGTCCCCTATATTGAAAAGGATATCTTTTGGGGTGTTAGTTCTAAAAGATCTTGTAGGTCTTCATAGAACCGGTCAATTTCAGCTTCTTCAGCATTACTGGTTAGGGCAATAGACTTGGGTTACTGTGATATTGAATGGTTTGCCTTGGAGACGAACAGAGATCATTCTGTCGTTTTTGAGATTGCATCCAAGTACTGCATTTCAGACTCTTTTGTTGACCATGTTGGCTACTCCATTTCTTTCTGAGGGATTCCTGCCTGCAGTAGTAGATATAATGGTCATCTGAGTAAAATTCACCCATTCCAGTCCATTTTAGTTCTCTGATTCCTAGAATGTCAATGTTCACCCTTGCCATCTCCTGTTTGACCACTTCCAATTTGCCTTGATTCATGGACCTGACATTCCAGGTTCCTATGCAATATTGCTCTTTACAGCATCGGACCTTGCTTCTATCACCAGTCACATTCACAGCTGGTTGTTTTTGCTTTGGCTTCATCCCTTTCATTCTTTCTGGAGTTATTTCTCCACTGATTTCCAATTGAGG
>NW_017215766.1:0-13663 GCF_001704415.2 Capra hircus
CCCCCCCCCGGGAAGGATTGGCTTCAACATTAATGTATAGAGAAAAAGGTTCTTAGGATCTTACAGGATCATTTCTGGGCCATGAAGAGACCTGCTACAATTTTCATGATCGCTTTTCTTTGCTGATAACCAAAAAAACTTTTCTTCAAGGGTGTTTTTCCTTAAACTTCATACACTGAGGGCCCCACCATCGGAAATAAAGTTGAAGTTCTATAGGTGGAGGGTGAGTGATTTACAATCAAAGAAAGAATATTATTAACACCAGAGGTAACGTACTTACGTCTTAAAGGTGAATTCTTATTTCTCCTATATGCTTAAAAGTAATCTTATTCGTCATAATGACCTAGTTATATCATTTATAAAGTAGGGAACATTCGGAGATTTAGTCAGCAAACATCGAGCCTAACAAATGAAAATCCGTTCATTCAATTCCCTTAAGATTATTATGTTTAATATGAAAAGTAATCTTACATAGAAAGGACAACATGATTATATGAACGAGAAGTACAGTGACTAGTCAAAAGTTAGAAGATCCATTAACGAGTCAAAAAGTCTAGTATTGTGCTAGAGATCAAAAATGGCTGATGATTTGTCTTTGGCTATATTCAAATACAGTCGATAAGTAGTAGTTCGCAAAGCTAAGGAGTATGGAGGCTGGGTGGGAATCATGACTCAACCAGACAGAAAAAGTCGCTATGCTAATTAAGACTGCTCAAATACTCTCAAAACTCTTCTGGTGCGTGTTTAGCAGTTGAGAGCAGTAAACAAGTCTTGTGCTCTAGTGCTAGCAGTCATGATAATCCTTGGTCACACACTTTAGCTGGTCTTCAGCAGAGAGGTTTGAACCTAAATATGCCTTGTCCCACCAACGCAGGAATTAGCAGCAATTGTTGACCACAACAAATGAAAAATCGCTTTCACCGAATATAATTCCTAACCAAACTATTAACTAATAATTTTAACTGTCACCAAACTAATTGCCTTTAGTAAGTCTACAACATCTCATTGCCTCTGTCAGGTGGAGCTGTAAACAATTCACATGTGGCCGGACGAAGACCTATAAAGGTGGGCTAGATAACCTTCAAGGAGGATGTCGGCAAGCAAAACACTCTTGTCGATGCCAAAATATTTATTGCCTTGAAAGCTGCACTTATCGTTTACTCTTGCTCCGAGGAGAAACAGTTATGGGGAGAAGCCGCCGTACAAGTCAGAAGTGTAGGTGAGAAGCATAAAAACATGAGTCTCTGGTGTTGGGGTTCGAGTGGCCGTGGAACAGGGGGTTAGCTGAGGCTTGATCACGCCTTTGCGCAGCCAGAGCTCCTCCTCATCGAACTTCTGCCATAGGCGGAATTCCTCACGCTGGTCCCGGAAAGGAAAGGGATCCCGTCATCTCTGAGCGACGAGGCGGAAATTAGCGCTCCTGATCGGATTGTAGGGGGACCATCTGGCTTATTCTCGGAGTGGAGACAGTGGTATGTCGGGAGGAGATTGAGTTGCAGCAAGGGTGTAAAGTACCTTTTTGGAAGTTCCAGAGGTTAGGTGTGATTAGCCTCGAGACACCTCAGTGGAAATGGGCCTCATCTCGCCTGGAGGGGAGAACCTCCTGGATTTTCTCGAGTTGCTGGCAGGTGCTCTCGACTTACGACGGGGACCTCAGGGGCCAGCTCTGGTGGCCTCAGGAAAGGCCAGTCCCCATTCAAGTTTCTAGGGGGCCTCTCAGGATTCCTCTCCTGTCGATGCCAGGGCCTAAGACCTTGTGTGAAGTCGGGGCTGGAACCTGAAGATTCCTCTCCAGTGCTGACATGGATCTTGTGGTACTTCTGGAGTCTCCCCAGGGGAGTCAGTCCTCGTCTCGAGTGGGGGCATGCACGTGCGCTTTCCCTCCTGAGCGGTAGCAGCAGTGTCACGCTTCCCGTCTGCGTGGATCAAGGGATCTGTGGCTTTCCCTCTAGGCTTTCCCATGAGGCTTTCCCACAGGGCTGTCCCACATGCCACCTTGGTGTGAGACGATCCTCGGCGTGAAAGTCATGGCAGTGCAGGGAAAACAGGTTCCTCTGGAATGGACTGAGACATCTGGGGAACTCTTGGAATGGTGGCACGACCCTGGAGTTCCTCTGGCCTTTCCTGTGGAGAGCACTTCCTCTTGAGATGCGACGGGAACGCCAGGAATTCTTTCCCGACCACGCAGGGAAAGGATCCCTCCTCGTCTAGATACGAGGCGGAAACGGGGGCTCCTCTGGATGTGGGTGGGACCCTCGTGCTTCATCTCGAGTGGAGACGGGTATGTCGGTGATCTTCTTGACTTGCCGGCAGGGGTGTCAAAGACCCTTTGGAAGTTCCAGAGGTTAGGTGTGATTAGCCTCGAGATGCCTCAGGGGAAATGGGCCTCATCTCGCCTGGAGGGGAGAACCTCCTGGATTATCTTGAGTTGGAGCAGTTGCTCTCGTCTTAGCATGGGGACCTCAGGGACCCGCTCCTGTGGCCTCAGAAAAGGCCAGTGCCCATGGGAGTTGCTAGGGGGCCTCTCAGGATTCCTCTCACGGTCGATGCCGGGGCCTAAGACCTTGTGTGGAGAGCCCGAGCGGAGGCGGCGCGGAGCTGTTTCGGTTCTCAGTGCCTGGGGCACCGGTGTGTGGTGTGAGGCTGCGGCGGAGCCTCTACACTGAAGGTGCGAGAGGTTGGCAGCTTCGATTGGAAGCACATCGAGCGGCGACAGCAGTGAAAGTCATGAGCGACAGCGGCGAGGAGAACTACGGCGAGGGGGAATCCCGTTCTGCTTCCAGAAGCGGAAGTGCTCATGGATCTGGGAAATCTGCAAGTCATACCCCTGCAAGGTCTCGCTCCAAGGAAGATTCCAGGCGTTCCAGATCAAAGTCCAGGTCCAGATCGGAATCTAGGTCTAGATCCAGAAGAAGTTCTCGGAGGCATTATACAAGGTCACGATCTCGGTCCCGGTCCCATAGAAGATCTCGTAGCAGATCTTACAGCAGAGATTATCGAAGACGGCATAGCCACAGTCATTCTCCCATGTCTACTCGCTGGCGTCATGTTGGGAATCGGGCAAATCCTGATCCTAACTGTTGTCTTGGAGTATTTGGATTGAGCTTGTATACTACAGAAAGAGATCTAAGAGAAATGTTCTCTAAATATGGCCCAATTGCTGATGTATCTATTGTATATGACCAGCAGTCTAGACGTTCAAGAGGATTTGCCTTTGTATACTTTGAAAATGTAGATGATGCCAAGGAAGCAAAAGAGCGTGCCAATGGAATGGAGCTTGATGGATGTAGGATCAGAGTTGACTTCTCCATAACGAAAAGACCACATACTCCAACAGCAGGAATTTACATGGGGAGACCTACCTATGGCAGCTCACGCCGTCGAGATTACTATGACAGAGGATATGATCGAGGCTATGATGATCGGGACTATTACAGCAGATCGTACAGAGGAGGAGGAGGAGGAGGAGGAGGATGGAGAGCTGCTCAAGACAGGGATCAGAAATACAGAAGACGGTCACCTTCTCCCTACTATAGTCGTGGAGGATACAGATCACGTTCCAGATCTCGATCATACTCACCTCATCGCTATTAAAGCATGAAGATGAAGACTTTCTGAAACCTGCCCTAGAGTTGGGATATTGTTTGTGGACAATATTTTTTATTGTCTCCTGTTTAAAAAGTGAACAGTGCCTGGTGAAGTTAGGTGACTTTTACACCTTTTATGATGACTACTTTGGTGGAGTTGAAATGCTGTTTTCATTCTGCATTTGTGTAGTTCGGTGCTTTGTTCAAAGTTAAGTGTTTTCAGAAAAGTATGTTTTACATGTATTTTTTTACAGTCTAAAATTTTGACTGCTGAGAAGTTTCTATTGTACAGAACTTCATTTAAATGGTTTTTCTACTGAATACAGGGTATTCTGAAGATTGAAGCCTGTGTGTAAAATGCTACCAAATGGCAAAAAGCAACAATAACGTTTGGTTTTTACTTTTCTTTCTAACATATCAATGCTTAGGAGAACTGTTCTGATTAGATTGTCAGTAGTAAATTAAAGAAAAAAATGCCCGTTTTCCTCGAGTCCATGAAACATACCATACTTAATATACCTGCAGTTAAGTGATAAAAATTACGCTCTGTAACTCTATACTGCTAGTGTTAAAAACTAAAGATCTTTCAATACAGCAAATGCTTAATGCTTATATAAATGTGACTTTGACAGCCTTTATGTAATCTGTATTATACATAGCAGGGAATAAGATGAGTTGCACAATGTATGCCTTAAAAAGGCTATTTCTTAAAGCTGTTAGAAGGGGATAATGGTATTTCAATTAGTAATCAGCAAGTGAAAATAATATTCCACCACAAATGTACTCTTGTTCTTCTAGCTTTTAAGACTATATGGAAAAACTGGGTGGTTCAGAGTTTTGAGAAAAAAGAAGGGAACACTACACCTGTGTTGTGGATGATCTGAAGACTTTGCCTGTTCATTTTTTAAATACTAATTTCAGGTTCTTTGCTTACCAAAGGAGGCCCAATTTCACTCAAAAGTTTTGAGAACTGTGTTTAAATAAATGCAAAGAAAAGAGTAAAAAGGAAAGAAAAAAAAAGACCTTGTGAGGAGTTGGGGCAGGAACCTGAGGATTCCTCTACAGTGCTGACATGGATCTTGGGGTACTTCTGGAGCCCCCCCAAGGGAAGTCAGTCTTCGTCTCGAATGGGGGCATGCACGTGCGCTTTCCTCCCGAGCTGTAGCAGCAGTGTCACGCTTCCGGTCGCGTGGATCAAGTGATCTGTGGCTTTTCCTCCAGGCTTTACCACGAGGCTATCCCAGAGGGCTGTCCCACATGCCGCCGAGGTGTGAGTCGAACCTCGGCGTGAAAGTCGAGGCAGTGCAGGGAAAACAGGTTCCTCTGGAATGGACTGAGATATCTAGGGGACTCTTGGAATGGTGGCACGACTCTGGAGTTCCTCTCGCATTTCCTGTGGAGAGCGCCTCCACTTGAGATGCGACGGGAACGCCGGGAATTCTTTCCCGACGAAGCAGGGAAAGGATCCCACATCTCGAGCTACGAGGCGGAAAGGGGCTCCTTTGGATGTGGGCGGGACCCTCGTGCTTCCTATCGAGAGGAGACGGGTATATCAGGGAACTTCTTGAGTGGCAGCAAGGGTGTGAAGGACCCTTTGGAAGTTCCAGAGGTTAGGTGTGATTAGCCTCCAGACGCTTCAGCGGAAATGGGCTTCATCTCGGCTGGAGGGGAGAACCTCCTGGATTTTCTCGAGTTGCGGCAGGTGCTCTCGACTTACGACGGGGACCTCAGGGACCCGCTCTGGTGGCCTCAGGAAAGGCCAGTCCCCATGCGAGTTGCTCGGGGGCCTCTCGGGATTCCTCTACCATCGAGGCCGGGGCCTAAGACCTTGTGTGGAGTCGGTGCCGGAACCTGAGGATTCTTCTGCAGTGCTGACATGGATCTTGGGGTACTTCTGGAGTCTCCCCAGGGGAGTCAGTCCTCGTTTGAGTGGGCGCATGCACGTGCGCTTACCTCCGGAGCTGTGGCAGCAGTGTCATGCTTCCCTTCGCCTGGATCAAGGGATCTGTGGCTTTCCCACGAGGCTTTCCCACAGGGCTATCCCACCTGCCACCGTGGTGTGAGTCGATCGATGGCTTGAAAGTCAACGCAGTGCAAGGAAAACAGGTTTCCCTGGAATGGACTGAGACATCTGGTGAATCTGGGAATGGTGGCACGACCCTGGACTTCCTCTCGACTTTCCTGTGGAGAGCGCCTCCTCTTGAGATGCGACGGGAACGCCGGGAATTCTTTCCCGACCACTCAGGGAAAGGATCCCTTCTCTCGAGCTAGGAGGCAGAAACGGTGCTCCTCTGTATGTGGGCGGGACTCTCGTGCTTCCTCTCGAGTGGAGACGGCTATGTCGGGGAAATTCTGGATTTGCAGCAAGGGTGTAAAGGACCCTTTGGAAGTTCCAGAGGTTAGGTGTGATTAGCCTGGAGACGCCTCAGTGGAAATGGTCCTCATGTTGCCAGGAGGGGAGAACCGCCTGGATTTTCTCGAGTTGCGGCAGGTGCTCTCGACTTTCGACGGGGACCTCAGGGACCCGCTCTGGTGGCCTCAGGAAAGGCCAGTCCCTATGCGAGTTGCTCGGGGGCCTCTGGGGATTCCTCTCCCATCGATGCCAGGGCCTAGACCTTGTGTGGAGTCGGTGCCGGAACTTGAGCATTCCTCTGCAGTGCTGACATGGATCTTGGGGTACTTCTGAAATCTCCCCAGGGGAGTCAGTCCTCTTCTCGAGTGGGGGCATGATCGTGCGCTTTCCTCCCGAGGTGTAGCAGCATTGTCACGCTTCCCGGCGAGTGGATCAAGGGATCTGTGTCTTTTCCTTGAGGCTTTCCCTCGAGGCTTTCCCACGAGGCTTTCCCACAGGGCTGTCCCACGTGCCACCGTGGTGTGAGTTGATCCTCTGCTGAAAGTCGAGACAGTGCAGGGAAAACAGGTTTCCCTTGAATGGACTTAGACATCTGGGGAACTCTGGGAATGGTGGCACGTCCCTGGAGTTCCTCTCGCCTTTCCTGTGGAGAGCGCCTCCTCTTTAGATGGGACGGGAACTCCGGGAATTCTTTCCGGACCACGCAGGGAAAGGATGCATCCTCTCGAGCTATGAGGCAGAAACGGGGCTCCTCTGGATGTGGGCGGGACTGTCGTGCTTCCTCTCCAGTGGAGACGGTTATGCCGGGGAACTTCTTGAGTTGCAGCAAGGGTGTGAAGGACCCTTTGGAGGTTCCAGAGGTTAGGTGTGATTAACCTCGAGACACCTCAGCAGAAAAGGGCCTCATCTCGCCTGGAGGGGAGAACCTCCTGGATTTTCTCGAGGTGCGGCAGGTGCTGTCGACTTACGACGGGGACCTCAGGGACCCGCTATGGTGGCCTGAGTAAAGGCCAGTCCCCATTCGAGATGTTTGGGGGCCGCTCGGAATTCCTCTACCGTCGATGCCGGGGCCTAAGACTTTGAGTGGAGTCGGTGACGCAACCTGAGGATTCCTCTCCACTGCTGACATGGATCTTGGGGTACTTCTGGTGTCTCCCCAGGGGAGTCAGTCCACGTCTCGATTGGCGGCATGCAGTTCGATTCCCTCCCCAGCTGTAACAGCAGTGTCACGCTTCCCGTCGAGTGGATCAAGGATCAGTGTCTTTCCCTTGAGGCTATCACATGAGGCTTTCCCAGGAGGCTTTCCCACAGGGCTGTCCCACGTGCCACCGTGGTGTGAGTCGATCCTCGGCATGAAATCGAGGCAGTGCAGGGAAAACAGTATTCCCTGGAATGGACTGAGACATCTGGGGGACTCTGGGAATGGTGGCAAGACTCTTGAGTTCCTCTCGCCTTTCCTGAGGAGACCGCCTCCTCATGAGATGCGACGGGAATGCAGGCAATTCTTTCCCAACCACGCAGGGAAAGGATCCATCCTCTCGAGCTAAGAGGCGTAAACGGTGCTCCTCTGGATGTGGGCGGGACTCTCGTGCTTCCTCTCCAGTGGAGACGGTTATGTCCGGGAACTTCTTAAGTTGCAGCAAGGGTGTGAAGGACCTTTGGAAGTTCCAGAGGTTAGGTGTGATTAACCTCGAGACACCTCAGTGGAAATGGGCCTCATCTCGCCTGGAGGGGATAACCTCCTGGATTTTTTCGAGTTGGGGCAGGTGCTCTCGACTTACGACAGTGACCTCAGGGACCCGTTCTGGTGGCCTCAGCAAAGGCCGGTCCCCATGCGAGATGCTTGGGGCTTCTCGTTATTCCTCTACCTTCGATGTCGGGGCCTAAGACCTTGTGTGGAGTTGGTGCCGAAATCTGAGGATTCATCTGCAGTGCTGACATGGATCTTGGGGTACTTCAGGAGTCTCCCCAGGGGAGTCAGTCCTCGTCTCGAGTGGGGGCATGCAGTTCGATTACCCTCCCGAGCTGTAGCAGCAGTGTCACGCTTCCCGTTGCATGGATCAAGGGATCTGTGGCTTTCCCTCTAGGCTTTCCCATGAGGCTTTCCCACAGGGCTGTCCCACATGCCACCTTGGTGTGAGACGATCCTCGGCGTGAAAGTCATGGCAGTGCAGGGAAAACAGGTTCCTCTGGAATGGACTGAGACATCTGGGGAACTCTTGGAATGGTGGCACGACCCTGGAGTTCCTCTGGCCTTTCCTGTGGAGAGCACTTCCTCTTGAGATGCGACGGGAACGCCAGGAATTCTTTCCCGACCACGCAGGGAAAGGATCCCTCCTGTCTAGATACGAGGCGGAAACGGGGCTCCTCTGGATGTGGGTGGGACCCTCGTGCTTCATCTCGAGTGGAGACGGGTATGTCGGTGATCTTCTTGACTTGCCGCAGGGGTGTCAAAGACCCTTTGGAAGTTCCAGAGGTTAGGTGTGATTAGCCTCGAGATGCCTCAGGGGAAATGGGCCTCATCTCGCCTGGAGGGGAGAACCTCCTGGATTATCTTGAGTTGGAGCAGTTGCTCTCGTCTTAGCATGGGGACCTCAGGGACCCGCTCCTGTGGCCTCAGAAAAGGCCAGTGCCCATGGGAGTTGCTAGGGGGCCTCTCAGGATTCCTCTCACGGTCGATGCCGGGGCCTAAGACCTTGTGTGGAGAGCCCGAGCGGAGGCGGCGCGGAGCGTTTCGGTTCTCAGTGCCTGGGGCACTGGTGTGTGGTGTGAGGCTGCGGCGGAGCCTCTACACTGAAGGTGCGAGAGGTTGGCAGCTTCGATTGAAGCACATCGAGCGGCGACAGCAGTGAAAGTCATGAGCGACAGCGGCGAGGAGAACTACGGCGAGGGGGAATCCCGTTCTGCTTCCAGAAGCGGAAGTGCTCATGGATCTGGGAAATCTGCAAGTCATACCCCTGCAAGGTCTCGCTCCAAGGAAGATTCCAGGCGTTCCAGATCAAAGTCCAGGTCCAGATCGGAATCTAGGTCTAGATCCAGAAGAAGTTCTCGGAGGCATTATACAAGGTCACGATCTCGGTCCCGGTCCCATAGAAGATCTCGTAGCAGATCTTACAGCAGAGATTATCGAAGACGGCATAGCCACAGTCATTCTCCCATGTCTACTCGCTGGCGTCATGTTGGGAATCGGGCAAATCCTGATCCTAACTGTTGTCTTGGAGTATTTGGATTGAGCTTGTATACTACAGAAAGAGATCTAAGAGAAATGTTCTCTAAATATGGCCCAATTGCTGATGTATCTATTGTATATGACCAGCAGTCTAGACGTTCAAGAGGATTTGCCTTTGTATACTTTGAAAATGTAGATGATGCCAAGGAAGCAAAAGAGCGTGCCAATGGAATGGAGCTTGATGGATGTAGGATCAGAGTTGACTTCTCCATAACGAAAAGACCACATACTCCAACAGCAGGAATTTACATGGGGAGACCTACCTATGGCAGCTCACGCCGTCGAGATTACTATGACAGAGGATATGATCGAGGCTATGATGATCGGGACTATTACAGCAGATCGTACAGAGGAGGAGGAGGAGGAGGAGGAGGAGGATGGAGAGCTGCTCAAGACAGGGATCAGAAATACAGAAGACGGTCACCTTCCTCCCTACTATAGTCGTGGAGGATACAGATCACGTTCCAGATCTCGATCATACTCACCTCATCGCTATTAAAGCATGAAGATGAAGACTTTCTGAAACCTGCCCTAGAGTTGGGATATTGTTTGTGGACAATATTTTTTATTGTCTCCTGTTTAAAAGTGAACAGTGCCTGGTGAAGTTAGGTGACTTTTACACCTTTTATGATGACTACTTTTGGTGGAGTTGAAATGCTGTTTTCATTCTGCATTTGTGTAGTTCGGTGCTTTGTTCAAAGTTAAGTGTTTTCAGAAAAGTATGTTTTACATGTATTTTTTTACAGTCTAAAATTTTGACTGCTGAGAAGTTTCTATTGTACAGAACTTCATTTAAATGGTTTTTCTACTGAATACAGGGTATTCTGAAGATTGAAGCCTGTGTGTAAAATGCTACCAAATGGCAAAAAGCAACAATAACGTTTGGTTTTTACTTTTCTTTCTAACATATCAATGCTTAGGAGAACTGTTCTGATTAGATTGTCAGTAGTAAATTAAAGAAAAAAATGCCCGTTTTCCTCGAGTCCATGAAACATACCATACTTAATATACCTGCAGTTAAGTGATAAAAATTACGCTCTGTAACTCTATACTGCTAGTGTTAAAAACTAAAGATCTTTCAATACAGCAAATGCTTAATGCTTATATAAATGTGACTTTGACAGCCTTTATGTAATCTGTATTATACATAGCAGGGAATAAGATGAGTTGCACAATGTATGCCTTAAAAAGGCTATTTCTTAAAGCTGTTAGAAGGGGATAATGGTATTTCAATTAGTAATCAGCAAGTGAAAATAATATTCCACCACAAATGTACTCTTGTTCTTCTAGCTTTTAAGACTATATGGAAAAACTGGGTGGTTCAGAGTTTTGAGAAAAAGAAGGGAACACTACACCTGTGTTGTGGATGATCTGAAGACTTTGCCTGTTCATTTTTTAAATACTAATTTCAGGTTCTTTGCTTACCAAAGGAGGCCCAATTTCACTCAAAAGTTTTGAGAACTGTGTTTAAATAAATGCAAAGAAAAGAGTAAAAAGGAAAGAAAAAAAAAGACCTTGTGAGGAGTTGGGGCAGGAACCTGAGGATTCCTCTACAGTGCTGACATGGATCTTGGGGTACTTCTGGAGCCCCCCCAGGGAAGTCAGTCTTCGTCTCGAATGGGGGCATGCACGTGCGCTTTCCTCCCGAGCTGTAGCAGCAGTGTCACGCTTCCGGTCGCGTGGATCAAGTGATCTGTGGCTTTTCCTCCAGGCTTTACCACGAGGCTATCCCAGAGGGCTGTCCCACATGCCGCCGAGGTGTGAGTCGAACCTCGGCGTGAAAGTCGAGGCAGTGCAGGGAAAACAGGTTCCTCTGGAATGGACTGAGATATCTAGGGGACTCTTGGAATGGTGGCACGACTCTGGAGTTCCTCTCGCATTTCCTGTGGAGAGCGCCTCCACTTGAGATGCGACGGGAACGCCGGGAATTCTTTCCCGACGAAGCAGGGAAAGGATCCCACATCTCGAGCTACGAGGCGGAAAGGGGCTCCTTCTGGATGTGGGCGGGACCCTCGTGCTTCCTATCGAGAGGAGACGGGTATATCAGGGAACTTCTTGAGTGGCAGCAAGGGTGTGAAGGACCCTTTGGAAGTTCCAGAGGTTAGGTGTGATTAGCCTCCAGACGCTTCAGCGGAAATGGGCCTTCATCTCGGCTGGAGGGGAGAACCTCCTGGATTTTCTCGAGTTGCGGCAGGTGCTCTCGACTTACGACGGGGACCTCAGGGACCCGCTCTGGTGGCCTCAGGAAAGGCCAGTCCCCATGCGAGTTGCTCGGGGCCTCTCGGGATTCCTCTACCATCGAGGCCGGGGCCTAAGACCTTGTGTGGAGTCGGTGCCGGAACCTGAGGATTCTTCTGCCAGTGCTGACATGGATCTTGGGGTACTTCTGGAGTCTCCCCAGGGGAGTCAGTCCTCGTTTGAGTGGGCGCATGCACGTGCGCTTACCTCCGGAGCTGTGGCAGCAGTGTCATGCTTCCCTTCGCCTGGATCAAGGGATCTGTGGCTTTCCCACGAGGCTTTCCCACAGGGCTATCCCACCTGCCACCGTGGTGGTGAGTCGATCGATGGCTTGAAAGTCAACGCAGTGCAAGGAAAACAGGTTTCCCTGGAATGGACTGAGACATCTGGTGAATCTGGGAATGGTGGCACGACCCTGGACTTCCTCTCGACTTTCCTGTGGAGAGCGCCTCCTCTTGAGATGCGACGGGAACGCCGGGAATTCTTTCCCGACCACTCAGGGAAAGGATCCCTTCTCTCGAGCTAGGAGGCAGAAACGGTGCTCCTCTGTATGTGGGCGGGACTCTCGTGCTTCCTCTCGAGTGGAGACGGCTATGTCGGGGAAATTCTGGATTTGCAGCAAGGGTGTAAAGGACCTTTGGAAGTTCCAGAGGTTAGGTGTGATTAGCCTGGAGACGCCTCAGTGGAAATGGTCCTCATGTTGCCAGGAGGGGAGAACCGCCTGGATTTTCTCGAGTTGCGGCAGGTGCTCTCGACTTTCGACGGGGACCTCAGGGACCCGCTCTGGTGGCCTCAGGAAAGGCCAGTCCCTATGCGAGTTGCTCGGGGCCTCTGGGGATTCCTCTCCCATCGATGCCAGGGCCTAGACCTTGTGTGGAGTCGGTGGCCGGAACTTGAGCATTCCTCTGCAGTGCTGACATGGATCTTGGGGTACTTCTGAAATCTCCCCAGGGGAGTCAGTCCTCTTCTCGGAGTGGGGGCATGATCGTGCGCTTTCCTCCCGAGGTGTAGCAGCATTGTCACGCTTCCCGGCGATGGATCAAGGGATCTGTGTCTTTTCCTTGAGGCTTTCCCTCGAGGCTTTCCCACGAGGCTTTCCCACAGGGCTGTCCCACGTGCCACCGTGGTGTGAGTTGATCCTCTGCTGAAAGTCGAGACAGTGCAGGGGAAAACAGGTTTCCCTTGAATGGACTTAGACCATCTGGGGAACTCTGGGAATGGTGGCACGATCCCTGGAGTTCCTCTCGCCTTTCCTGTGGAGAGCGCCTCCTCTTTAGATGGGACGGGAACTCCGGGAATTCTTTCCGGACCACGCAGGGAAAGGATGCATCCTCTCGAGCTATGAGGCAGAAACGGGCTCCTCTGGATGTGGGCGGGACTGTCGTGCTTCCTCTCCAGTGGAGACGGTTATGCCGGGGAACTTCTTGAGTTGCAGCAAGGGTGTTGAAGGACCCTTTGGAGGTTCCAGAGGTTAGGTGTGATTAACCTCGAGACACCTCAGCAGAAAAGGGCCTCATCTCGCCTGGAGGGGAGAACCTCCTGGATTTTCTCGAGGTGCGGCAGGTGCTGTCGACTTACGACGGGGACCTCAGGGACCCGCTATGGTGGCCTGAGTAAAGGCCAGTCCCCATTCGAGATGTTTGGGGCGCTCGAATTCCTCTACCGTCGATGCCGGGCCTAAGACTTTGAGTGGAGTCGGTGACGCAACCTGAGGATTCCTCTCCACTGCTGACATGGATCTTGGGTACTTCTGGTGTCTCCCAGGGAGTCAGTCCACGTCTCGATTGCGGCATGCAGTTCGATTCCCTCCCCAGCTGTAACAGCAGTGTCACGCTTCCCGTCGAGTGGATCAAGCGATCAGTGTCTTTCCCTTGAGGCTATCACATGAGGCTTTCCAGGAGGCTTTCCCACAGGGCTGTCCCACGTGCCACCGTGGTGTGAGTCGATCCTCGGCATGAAATCGAGGCAGTGCAGGGAAAACAGTATTCCCTGGAATGGACTGAGACATCTGGGGGACTCTGGGAATGGTGGCAAGACTCTTGAGTTCCTCTCGCCTTTCCTGAGGAGACCGCCTCCTCATGAGATGCGACGGGAATGCAGGCAATTCTTTTTCCCAACACGCAGGGAAAGGATCCATCCTCTCGAGCTAAGAGGCGTAAACGGTGCTCCTCTGGATGTGGGCGGGACTCTCGTGCTTCCTCTCAGTGGAGACGGTTATGTCCGGAACTTCTTAAGTTGCAGCAAGGGTGTGAAGGA
>NW_017215767.1:0-13663 GCF_001704415.2 Capra hircus
GGCCTCATCTCGCGCTGGAGGGGAGAGAACCTCCTGGATATTCTCGAGTTGCGCGGCAGGTGCTCTCGACTTACGACGGGGACCTCAGGGACCCGCTCTGGTGGCCTCAGGAAAAGGCCAGTCCCCATGCGAGTTTCTCGGGGGCCTCTCGGGATTCCTCTCCCGTTGATGCCGGGTCCTAAGACCTTGTGTGGAGTCGGTGCCTGAACCTGAGGATTTCTCTCCCTGAGTGTTCCTCTCCAGTGCTGACATGGGTCTTGGGTACTTCTGGAGTCTCCCCACTTCTGGAGTCTCCCCAGGGGAGTCAGTCCTCGTCTCGAGAGGGGGCATGCACGTGCGTTTTCCTCCCGAGCTGTAGCAGCAGTGTCACGCTTCACTTCACGTGGATCAAGGGATCAGTGGCTTTCCCTCGAGGCTTTCCCACAAGCCTTTCCACGAGGCTTTCCCACGAGCCTTTCCCACAGGGCTGTTCCACGTGCCACCGTGGTGTGAGTCGATCTTCGTCTTGAAAGTCGAGGCATTGCAGGGAAAACAGGTTTCCCTGGAATGGACAGAGACATCTGGGTGACTCTGGGAATGGTGGCACGAACCTGGATTTCCTCTCGCCTTTCCTGTGGAGAGTGCCTCCTCTTGAGATGCGATGGGAACGCCGGGAATTCTTTCCCGACCACGCAGGAAAGGATCCCTCCTCTCGAACTAGGAGGCGGAATCGGGCCTCCTCTGTATGTGGGCGGTACTCTCGTGCTTCCTCTCCTCTGGAGACGGGTATGTCGGGGAGTTTCTTGAGTTGCAGCAAGGGTGTGAAGGACCCTTTGGAAGTTCCACAGGTTAGGTGTGATTAGCCTGGATATGGCTAAGCGGAAATGGGCCTCATCTCGCCTGGAGGGAAGAACCACCTGGATTTTCTCCAGTTGAGGCAGGTGCTCACAACTTTCGACCGGGACCTCAGGGACCTGCTCTGCTGGCCTCAGGAAAGACGAGTCCCCATGCAAATTGCTCGGGGCCTCTCGGGATTCCTCTCCCGTCGATGCCGAGGCCTAAGACCTTGTGTGGAGATGGTGCCAGAACCTGAGGATTCCTCTCCAGTGCTGTCATGGATCTTGGGGTACTTCTGGAGTCTCCCCAGGGGAGTGAGTCCTTGTCTCGAGTGGGGGCATGCACGTGCGCTTTCCTCCCGAGATGTAGCAGCAGTGTCACGCTTCCCTTCGCGTGGATCAACTGATCTGTGGCTTTCCCTCGAGGCTTTCCCAAGAGGATTTCCCACGAGGCTTTCCGACAGGGCTATCCCACGTGCCACCGTGGTGTGAGTCGATCCTCGCCGTGAAATTCGAGGCAGTGCAGGAAAAACAGTTTCCTCTGGAATGGACTGAGACATCTGGGCGACTCTGTGAATGGTGGCACGACCCTGGAGTTCCTCTCGCCTTTCCTGTGGAGAGCGCTTCCCCTTGAAATGCGAGCGGAATGGCGAGTATTATTTCCTGACCAAGCAGGGAAAGGATCCCTCATGTCGAGCTTCGATACCAAAACGGCGTCTCCTCTGGATGTGGGCGGGACCCTCGTGCTTCCTCTCGAGTGGAGACGGGTATGTCGGGGAACTTCTTGAGTTGCAGCGAGGGTGTGAAGAACGCTTTGGAAGTTCCAGATGTTAGGTGTGATTAGCCCCAAGACGCCTCAGCGGAAATGGGCCTCATCTCGCCTGGAGGGGAGAACCTCCTGGATTTTCTCCAGAGTCAGGTGCTCACAACTTACGACCGGGACCTCAGGGACCTGCTCTGGTGACCTCAGGAAAGACCAGTCCCCATGCGAATTGCTCGGGGGGCCTCTCAGGATTCCTCTCCGTCGATGCCAGGGCCTAAGACATTGTGTGGAGATGGTGCCGGAACCTCAGGATTCCTCTCCATTGCTGACAAGGATCTTGAGGGACTTCTGGAGTCTCCCCAGGGAAGTCAGTCCTCGTCTCCAGTGGTGGCATGCACGTGCGCTTTCCTCCCGAGCTGTAGCAGCAGTGTCAAGCTTCCCTTGGCGTGGATCAAGGGATCTGTGGCTTTCCCTCGAGGATTTCCCACGAGGTTTTCCCACGAGGCTTTCCAACAGGGCTGTCCCACGTGCCACCGTGGTGTGAGTCGATCCTCGGCTTGAAAGTCGAGGCAGTGCAGGGAAAACAGGTTTCCCTGGAATGGACTGAGATATCTGGGGGACTCTGGAATGGTGGCACGACCCTGGAGTTCCTGTCGCCTTTCCTGTGGAGAGTGCCTCCTCTGGAGATGCGACGGGAACCCCAGGAATTCTTTCCCGACACACAGTGAAAGGATACCTCATCTCGAGCTATGAGGGAGAAAAGGGGCTCCTCTGGATGTGGGCGGTCTCTCATGCTTCCTCTCGAGTGGAGACGGGTATGTCGGGGAACTTCTTGAGTTGCAGCAAGGGTGTGAAAGACCCTTTGGAAGTTCCAGAGGTTAGGTGTGATTAGCTTCGAGACGCCTCAGCGGAAATGGGCTTCATCTCACCTGGAGGGGAGAATATCCTGGATTTTATCGAGTTTCGGCAGGTGCTCTCGACTTACGATGGGGACCTCAGTGATCCGCTCTGGTGGCCTCAGGAAAGGCCAGTCCCCATGCAAGTTGCTCGGGGGCCTCTCGGGATTCCTCTCCCGTCGAAGCCGGGGCCTAAGTCGTTGTGTGGAGTCGGTGCCGGAACCTGAGGATTCCTCTCCAGTGCTGACATGGATCTTGGGGTACTTCTGGAGTCTCCCCAGGGGAGTCAGTACTCGTCTCGAGTGGGGCATGCACGTGCGCTTTCCTCCCGAGCTCTAGCAGCAGTGATACGCTTCCCTTCACGTGGATCAAGGGATCAGTGCCTTTCCCTAGAGGCTTTCCCACGAGCCTTTCCCACGAGGCTTTCCCACGGGCCTTTCCCACAGTGCTGTCCCACGTGCCACCGTGGTGTGAGTCGATCCTCGGCTTGAAAGTCGAGGCATTGAAGGGAAAACAGGTTTCCCTGGAATGGACAGAGACATCTGGCTGACTCTGGGAATGGTGGCACGAACCTGGATTTCCTCTCGCCTTTCCTGTGGAGAGCGCCTCATCTTGAGATGCGACGGGAACGCCGGGAATTCTTTCCCAGCCACGCAGCGAAAGCATCCCACCTCTCGAGCTTTGAGGCGGAAACGGGGCTCATCTGGATGTGGGCAGGACTCTTGTGCTTCCTCTCGAGTGGAGACGGGTATGTCGGGGAACTTCTGGGGTTGCAGCGAGGGTGTGAAGGATGCTTTGGAAGTTACAGATGTTAGGTGTGATTAGCCCCAAGACGCCTTAGCGGAAATGGGCCTCATCTCGCCTGGAGGGGAGAACCTCCTGGATTTTCTCCAGAGTCAGGTGCTCACAACTTACGACCGGACCTCAGGGACCTGCTCTGGTGACCTCAGGAAAGACCAGTCCCCATGCGAATTGCTCGGGGGCCTCTCAGGATTCCTCTCCCGTCGATGCCAGGGCCTAAGACATTGTGTGGAGATGGTGCCGGAACCTCAGGATTCCTCTCCAGTGCTGACAAGGATCTTGAGGGACTTCTGGAGTCTCCCCAGGGAAGTCAGTCCTCGTCTCCAGTGGTGGCATGCACGTGCGCTTTCCTCCCGAGCTGTAGCAGCAGTGTCACGCTTCCCTTGGCGTGGATCAAGGGATCTGTGTCTTTCCCTCGAGGCTTTCCGACGAGGCTTTCCCACAGGGCTGACCCACGTTCCATGGTGTAGTGAGTGGATCCTCGGCGTGAAAGTAGAGGCAGTGCAGGGAAAGCAAGTTCCTCTGGAATGGACTGACATCTGGGGGTCCCTTGGAATTGTGGCACGACACTGGGGTTTCTCTCGCTTTTCCTGTTGAGAGCGCCTCCTCTTGAGTTGCGACGGGAAAGCCGGGAATTCTTTCCAGACGAAGCTGGAAAAGAATCCGTCATCTAGAGCTACGAGGTGGAAGCCAGGCTCCTCTGGATGTGGGCGGGACTCTCGTGCTTCCTCTCGAGTGGAGACGGGTATGTCGGGGAACTTCTTGAGTTGCAGCAAGTGTGGGAAGGACCCTTTGGAAGTTCCAGAGGTTAGGTGTGTTTAGCCTCAAGACGCCTTAGCGGAAATGGGCCTCATCTCGCCTGAAGAGGAGAACCTCCTGGATTTTCTCGAGTTGTGGCAGGTGCTATCGAGTTACGACAGGGACCTCAGGGACCCGCTCTGGTTGCCTCAAGAAAGGCCAGTCGCCATGCGAGTTGCTAGGGGTCCTCTCAGGATTCCTCTCCCGTCGATGCCAGGGCCTAAGACCTTTATTGGAGATGGTGCCAGAACCTGAGGATTCCTCTCCAGTGCTGACATGGATCTTGGGGTACTTCTGGAGTCTCCCCAGGGGGAGTGAGTCCTTGTCTCGAGTGGGGGCATGCACGTGCGTTTTCCTCCCGAGATGTAGCAGCAGTGTCACGCTTCCCTTCGCGTGGATCAACTGATCTGTGGCTTTCCCTCGAGGCTTTCCCAGAGGATTTCCCACGAGGCTTTCCGACAGGGCTATCCCACGTGCCACCGTGGTGTGAGTCGATCCTCGCCTGTGAAATTCGACTCAGTGCCAGGACAAACAGTTTCCTCTGGAATGGACTGAGACATCTGGGGCGACTCTGTGAATGGTGGCATGACCCTGGAGTTCCTCTCGCCTTTCCTGTGGAGAGCGCTCTCCTTAGAAATGCGAGCGGAATGGCCGGGTATTATTTCCTGACCAAGCAGGGAAGGATCCCTCATGTCGAGCTTCGATACCAAAACGGCGTCTCCTCTGGATGTGGGCAGGACCCTGCGTGCTTCCTCTCGAGTGGAGACGGGTATGACGGGGAACTTCTTGAGTTGCAGCGAGGGTGTGAAGGAACGCTTTGGAAAGTTCCAGATGTTAGGTGTGATTAGCCCCAAGACGCCTCAGCGGAAATGGGGCCTCATCTCGCCTGGGAGGGAGAACCTCCTGGATTTTCTCCAGAGTCAGGTGCTCACAACTTACGACCGGGACCTCAGGGACCTGCTCTGATGACCTCAGGAAAGGACCAGTCCCCATGCGAATTGCTCGGGGGCCTCTCAGGATTCCTCTCCTGTCGATGCCAGGGCCTAAGACATTGTGTGGAGATGGTGCCGGAAACCTCAGGATTCCTCTCCAGTGCTGACAAGGATCTTGAGGGACTTCTGGAGTCTCCCCAGGGAAGTCAGTCCTCGTCTCCAGTGGTGGCATGCACGTGCGCTTTCCTCCCGAGCTGTAGCAGCAGTGTCACGCTTCCCTTGGCGTGGATCAAGGGATCTGTGGCTTTCCCTCGAGGATTTCCCACGAGGTTTTCCCACGAGGCTTTCCCACAGGGCTGTCCCACGTGCCACCGTGGTGTGAGTCGATCCTCGGCTTGAAAGTCGAGGCAGTGCAGGGAAAACAGGTTTCCCTGGAATGGACTGAGATATCTGGGGGACTCTGGAATGGTGGCACGACCCTGGAGTTCCTGCTCGCCTTTCCTGTGGAGAGCGCCTCCTCTGGAGATGCGACGGGAACCCCAGGAATTCTTTCCCGACACACAGTGAAAGGATACCTCGTCTCGAGCTATGAGGGAGAAAAGGGGCTCCTCTGGATGTGGGCGGGTCTCTCGTGCTTCCTCTCGAGTGGAGACGGGTATGTCGGGGAACTTCTTGAGTTGCAGCAAGGGTGTGAAAGACCCTTTGGAAGTTCCAGAGGTTAGGTGTGATTAGCTTCGAGACGCCTCAGCGGAAATGGGCCTTCATCTCACCTGGAGGGGAGAATATCCTGGATTTTATCGAGTTTCGGCAGGTGCTCTCGACTTACGACGGGGACCTCAGTGATCCGCTCTGGTGGCCTCAGGAAAGGCCAGTCCCCATGCAAGTTGCTTGGGGGCCTCTTGGGATTCCTCTCCCGTCGAAGCCGGGCCTAAGTCGTTGTGTGGAGTCGGTGCCGGAACCTGAGGATTCCTCTCCAGTGCTGACATGGATCTTGGGTACTTCTGGAGTCTCCCCAGGGGAGTCAGTACTCGTCTCGAGTGGGGGCATGCACGTGCGCTTTCCTCCCGAGCTCTAGCAGCAGTGATACGCTTTCCCTTCGCGTGGATCAAGGGATCAGTGCCTTTCCCTAGAGTCTTTCCCACGAGCCTTTCCCACGAGGCTTTCCCACGGGCCTTTCCCACAGTGCTGTCCCACGTGCCACCGTGGTGTGAGTCGATCCTCGGCTTGAAAGTCGAGGCATTGAAGGGAAAACAGGTTTCCCTGGAATGGACAGAGACATCTGGCTGACTCTGGGAATGGTGGCACGAACCTGGATTTCCTCTCGCCTTTCCTGTGGAGAGCGCCTCCTCTTGAGATGCGACGGGAACGCCGGGAATTCTTTCCCAGCCATGCAGCGATAGCATCCCACCATCTCGAGCTATGAGGCGGAAACGGGGCTCATCTGGATGTGGGGAGGACTCCTGTGCTTCCTCTCGAGTGGAGACGGGTATGTCGGGGAACTCTGGGGTTGCCAGCGAGGGTGTGAAGGACGCTTTGGAAGTTACAGATGTTAGGTGTGATTAGCCCCAAGACGCCTCAGCGGAAATGGACCTTATCTCGCCTGGAGGGGAGAACCTCCTGGATTTTCTCAGAGTCAGGTGCTCACAACTTATGACCGGGACCTCAGGGACCTGCTCTGGTGACCTCAGGAAAGACCAGTCCCCATGCGAATTGCTCGGTGGCCTCTCAGGATTCCTCTCCCGTCGATGCCAGGGCCTAAGACATTGTGTGGAGATGGTGCCGGAACCTCAGGATTCCTCTCCAGTGCTGACAAGGATCTTGAGGGACTTCTGGAGTCTCCCCAGGGAAGTCAGTCCTCGTCTCCAGTGGTGGCATGCACGTGCGCTTTCCTCCGAGCTGTAGCAGCAGTGTCACGCTTCCCTTGGCGTGGATCAAGGGATCTGTGTCTTTCCCTCGAGGCTTTCCGACGAGGCTTTCCCACAGGGCTGACCCACGTTCCATGGTGTAGTGAGTGGATCCTCGGCGTGAAAGTAGAGGCAATGCAGGGAAAGCAAGTTCCTCTGGAATGGACTGACATCTGGGGGTCCCTTGGAATTGTGGCACGACACTGGGGTTTCTCTCGCTTTTCCTGTTGAGAGAGCCTCCTCTTGAGTTGCGACGGGAAAGCCGGGAATGCTTTCCAGACGAAGCTGGAAAAGAATCCGTCATCTAGAGCTACGAGGTGGAAGCCAGGCTCCTCTGGATGGTGGGCGGGACTCTCGTGCTTCCTCTCGAGTGGAGACGGGTATGTCGGGGAACTTCTTGAGTTGCAGCAAGTGTGGGAAGGACCCTTTGGAAGTTCCAGAGGTTAGGTGTGTTTAGCCTCAAGACCGCCTTAGCGGAAATGGGCCTCATCTCGCCTGAAGAGGAGAACCTCCTGGATATTCTCGAGTTGTGGCAGGTGCTATCGAGTTACGACAGGGACCTCAGGGACCCGCTCTGGTTGCCTCAAGAAAGGCCAGTCGCCATGCGAGTTGCTAGGGGTCCTCTCAGGATTCCTCTCCCGTCGATGCCAGGGCCTAAGACCTTTATTGGAGATGGTGCCAGAACCTGAGGATTCCTCTCCAGTGCTGACATGCATCTAGGGGTACTTCTGGAGTCTGCCCTGGGGAGTCAGTCCTCGGCTCGAGTGGGGTCATGCACGTGCGCTTTCCTTCCGAGAGGTAGCAGCAGTGTAACGCTTCCATTCGCATGGATCAAAGGATCTGTGGCTTTCCCTCGAGGCTTTCCCACGAGGCTTTCCAACAGGGGTGTCCCACGTGCCACCGTAGTGTGAGTCAATCCTCCGCGTGAATGTCGAGGCAGTGCAGGGAAAACAGGTTTCCCTGAAATGGACTGAGACATCTGGGGGACTCTTGGAATGTTGGGCACGACCCTGGAGTTCCTCTCGCCTTTCCTGTGGAGAGCGCCTCCTCTTGAGATGCGGCGGGAACGGCGGGAATCCTTCCCGATGAAGCAGGGAAAGGATCCCTCATTTCGAACTACGAGGCGGAAATGGGGCTCCTCTGGATGTGGGCGGGACCCCCGTGCTTCCTCTCGAGTGAAGACGGGTTTGTCGGGGAACTTCTTGAGTTGCAGCAAGGGTGTGAAGGACCCTTTGGAAGTTCCACAGGTTAGGTGTGATTAGCCTCGAGACACCTCAGCGGAAATGGGCCTCATCTCGCCTGGAGGGGAGAACCTCCTGGATTTTTACCGAGTTGTGGTAGGTGCTCTCGAGTTACGACGGGGACCTCAGGGACTCGCTCTGGTGGCCTCAGGAAAGGCCAGTCCCCATGCGAGTTACCATGGGGCCTATAGGGATTCCTCTCCCATCGATGCCGGTGCCTAAGACCTTGTGTGGAGTCGGGGCCAGACCCTGAGGATGCCTCTCCAGTGCTGACATGAATCTTTCCATACTTCTGGAGTCTCACCAGGGGAGTCAGTCCTCATCTCGTGTGGGGGCATGCACCTGCGATTTCCTCACAAGCTGTAGCAGCAGTGTCACGCTTGCCACCATGTGGTTCAAGGGATCAGTCGCTTTGCATCGAGGCTTTCCCACGAGGCTTTCGAACAGGGCTGTCCACATGTCACGGTGGTGTGAGTCTATCCTCGGCATGAACGTCGAGGCAGTGAAGGGAAAGCAGGTTCTTCTGGAATGGACGGAGACATCTGGGGGACTCTTGGAATGCTGGCAAGTCCCTGGAGTTCCTCTCGCCTTTCCTGTGGAGAGTGCCTCCTCTTGGAGATGCGACGGGAAGCCCGGGAATTCTTTCCCGACGATGAAGGGAAAGGATCCCTCTTCTCGAGCTACGAGGCGGAAACGGGGCTCCGCTGGATGTGGGTGGGACCCTCGTCCTTCCTCTCGAGTGGAGATGGGTATGTCGGAGAACTTCTTGACTTGCAGCAAGGGTGTGAAGGACCCTTTCGAAGTTCCAGAGGTTAGTTGTGATTAGCCTCGAGAAGCCTCAGCGGAAATGGGCCTCATCTCGCCTGGAGGGGAGAACCTCCTGGATTTTCTCGAGTTGCCAGCTTCCTCTCGAAATAGGCCCCATGTCCCCTTGGGGAGGGTGTCATGCCTCTTTTCTCCTCACTGCCAAAGGGTGGAAGCCAAGCTCGCTCTGTCAGAGGTACAAAAACAGCAATTGAATGGATTTTCAAGCTCTTGCTAGGCTGCACCCTTTCAGGGCCCACTTTAACTGAAACAGGTGCTCTGTGGCCCCTGGTTGGGTATGCAGGTTCACAAACAGGGTGAGATCCTGTCCAAGCCAAGAATTTTCCTGAAAGACATAGGCTCACTAGAGCTCTCCTCCGGAGCAAAGGGGATAGAGGAGATGTATGGAGGAGTCTTTGCCTTTCCCTGTGAGTGTGGGGCTACTCCCTACGGCCCCAGGCTCAGAGATAACTGCCTCTAAGAAAGGAATGGCAAGAAGCGCTTATTCTTGGAGGTTGGGACAGGGAGTTCGCAGCATGTGGGGAAAGAAAGACTTCTTCGGGGAAGAAGAGGCAACCACCGGGGGTGTGTTTGCAAGCCTCTATTTGGAAGGAACAGTTTGCTTATACAACTCAAGACCTCCAGATCTGCTCAGAGGACTGAAGTTCCAGAGACAGGGCCATGTATCTCCCCTTCCCTTTGAGATTCCTTGCAAAGACATTCCTAGCAGATCGTGGGAGTGCCCATGAAGAAGCAAGCAGCGGGAGTGTGCTTGACATCACTGGCTGCCTACCTGGGCTCAGCTCCTCAAGGGACCTTTCTCTCCTGGTAGGCCCTATGTCCCCTTTGGGAGAGGGTGGTGCCCTCTTCCCTCCACACTGCCAAAGGGTGGAGGTGGAGCAAACTCGTTCTCTCTGAGGTTAAAAAAAAAGACAAATTGGATGGATTTTTAAGCTCTTGCTATGCTGCACCCCTCCAGGACCCACTCGAGCAAAACAGGTGCCCTGTGGCCCCTAGGTCGGGTATGCAGGTTCACACACCGGGCGTGATCCCGTCAAAGCCAAGAATTTTCCTGACAGACCTAGGCTCACTAGAGCTCTCCTCCAGAGGAAAGGGGACATAAAAGACGTGTGTGTGAAGGTGGCTCTGCCTTTCCAGGTCTCAATCTCAGGGATAACTGCCCCCTAAGAAAGGAACTGCTGCCTGCTGCTGCTGTAAGTTGCTTCAGTCGTGTTCAACTCTGTGTGACGCCATAGACGGTAGCCCACTAGGCTCCCCCGTCCCTGGGGTTCTCCAGGCAAGAACAGTAAGTGGGTTGCCATTGCCTTCTCCAATGCATGAAAAGTGAAAATGAAAGTGCAGTCGCCTCAGTCGTGTCCGACCCTCAGCGACCCCACGGACTGCAGCCTACCAGGCTCTCCGTCCATAGGATTTTCTGAAAGGAACTGCCAAGAAGCGCTTTTCCAGGAGGCTGGGAAAGGGAGTTCGCAGGATGTGGGGAAAGAGAGCCTCCTTCGGGGAAGAATAGGCGGCCACTTGTTTTGTGTTGCAAACCTCTATTTGGAAGGAACAGGTTAGCTTATACAAAGGGAGACCTCCAGATCTGCTCAGAGGACCGAAGTTGCAGAGGCAGGTCGGTGTATTTTCCCTTCACTTTGCGATCCTTGCAAAGACATTCCTTGCTGATAGATGATTCAGCAAGGGCCTTTGAGACTGTTGTTTTCTTTCCTAGGTTCAAAGATTCCTTCAGTTCCTAATATAGATATCCTAGAAATTATGCTGACATCCGTGAAAATCTGATATGTCCTGGTCAAATGCTGTCAGTTATAATTCCAGTTATCATATTAAAGCATTTCAAGTCGCAGCAGTGACCAGATTACATTGTCAATTTCTATTTAATCAGGTTTTAACCATGTCCTCTATGGTTTCACACTGATGCCTTTGCAGAAATACTGCTACTTCAAAGATATATGGAATATACTTTTTTTAAGCTTACCGATAATTTGTTTGTTGTTTGTTTGTCTTCTGGTAAGCTGGTACCAGATGGAATTTAGTCTCCTCTCTAGGTTAAGAGCACAAAGTTTTCTTAGAATGCAATTTTGATAACAGACTATGAGATTTCTTTACCTTTCATTGATTTATAATTGTTTTCATCATCTGTTTTTTTACTTCGGTAAAGTAAATAAGCCTTATTAAGATTTTGGTACATGTAGATGGACTAAGCTTTCCCCACTCTTGCAAGTTCCCTTAACCCTTCAGATTCTTCTTGTGGGACCAAGATCTCACTTTCCTCCAGAGGGACAATCCAAGCTTTTTATTAGTTGATCTGCCCCTGACATCAGAGTCAATTTGAGCATGAGTTGGCCTATAATTAAGGCATGAAACTATGACTACATAAAGAAAAGGTGACTTTATGATTCAGGGATGGCCATGATATGCCTTGCACTTCAGAGAAAATGGGTTAAAATGATTTTTTTTTTCTTCAAAACTGCACAGCCAGTTCTTTCAGCATATGCAATTGAAAACACCTAGTCATTAGGTCAGTTTCATTCCAATCCCAAAGAAAGGCAATGACAAAGAATATTGAAGCTGCTGCACAATTGCACTCATCTCACACACTAGTAAAGTAATGCTCAAAATTCTCCAAGTTCACATGAACTGTGAACTTCCAAATGTTCAAGAGGGATTTAAAAAATGCAGAGAAACCAGAGATCAAACTGCCAACATCCACTGGATCATTGAAAAAGCAAGAGATTCCAGAAAAAAAGACATCTATTTCTGCTTTATTGACTATGCAAAGCCTTTGACTGTGTGGATCACAATAAACTGGGAAAAATTCTGAAAGAGATGGGAAATACCAGACCACCTGACCTGTCTCTTGAGAAACCTGTATGCAGGTCAGGAAGAAACAGTTCGAACTGGACATGGAACAACAGACTGGTTCTAAATAGGAAAAGGAATATGTCAAGGTGTATATTGTCACCCTGCTTATTTAACTTATACGCAGAGTACATCATGAGAAACACTGGCTGGAAGGAAGCACACGCTGGAATCCAGATGCTGGGAGAAATATCAAGAATCTCAGATATGCAGACGACACCACCCTTATGGCAGAAAGTGTATAAGAACTAAAGAGTCTCCTGATGAAAGTGAAAGAGGAGAGTGAAAAAGTTAGCTTAAAGCTCAGCATTCAGAAAACTAAAATCATTGCATCCAGTCTCATCACTTCATGGCAAATAGATGGGAAAACATTGAAACAGCAGCAGACTATTTTGGGGGCTTGGAAATCACTGCAGGTGATGGCTGCCTCCATGAACTTAAACATATTTATGACTTGGAAGAAAAGTGATGACCAAACTAGACAGCATATTAAAAAGCCGAGACGTTGCTTTGCCAACAAAGATCCATCCAGTCAAGGCTATGGTTTTTCCATATGTCATGGATGGATATGAAAGATGTACTATAAAGAAAGTGACAGCTGAAAATTGGATGCTTTTGAACTGTGGTGTTGGAGAAGATGCTTGTAGGTCGCTTAGACTACAAGGAGACGCAACCACTCCATCCTAAAGGAAATCAGGTCTGAATATACATTGGAAGGACTAATACTGAACCTGAAATCCAATACTTTGGCCACTTGATGTGAAGAGCTGACTCACTTGGAAGTTGCTTTGATTTGCCTGTGAGTGTGGGAGCCCTCCCTGGGCAAAGGGCTCAGGGGTCATTGCACTGAATCACGACCTCTCAAGCAAGCGCATTCCAGCTGTGTGACATTCAGAAGCAGGAGACTGGGAAAACTATCTTCTTAGAGGAAGGAAAGTCATCCACAGAGAGTGTGTTTTCAGGCCTCTCTTTGCAGCAAGTGTTTTGCTTCTCAGACATCAGAGCTGCAGGCTTGCTCTGAGGGCCTCAATTGCAGAGTCAGGGCTGTGTGTCTCACTGCACTTTCCAAGCATTGCAGACACATTCCTAGGTTGGAGCAGTGCTTCCCATGAGAAAGAAGCCTCGGGAGTGTGTCTGAGCGGGCTGAGTGCCATGCTAGGGTCACCTAGTCGAGGGCACCTTGCACATCCAATGGGCCCCAGGCGAGTAGCTATGGACCGGCCCTTCGGTTGAGATATCCCAAAGCAGGGAAAAAGCTAGCTCTGTCAGAAGGAGGAAAACAGCAATGGGATGGATTTTCAAGCAGTTGCTAAGTCACACCACGTTAGGGCTCCCCGGGAAAGAAATGCGAATTTTGGCCTCTAGGCCAGTATCCAGATGTGTGCACAGGATATTTTCCCACAGGATCCAAGAATGTTCCAGACAGACCTAAGCTCACTAGCTCTCTCCTGCAGAGGAAATGAAATATTGTTGCTGAACCACGAAAAGATGCTGGGATTCTTGGCTTATGGAGGAGAAGAATTCAATCCAGGGCCCAAGACGAGGCTTGATTGCTCAGAGCTTTTGTGCAATAGAGTTTTATTAAAGGAGAAAGGAGATAGAGAAAGCTTCTGACAGAGACATCACAAGGGGCAGAAAGCGTACCCCTTGCTAGTGTTGGTAATGGAGTTATATACTCTCCAATAAGTTATGACAACGAACAAAAGAATGTCTGGAGGTTGTAAAGACTCACTAGACCTACTCCATAATTGACATTTTAAGATAACAGGATTAGCCAGAAGGTTTTTTCCCAGAGACCGTCCTCAAAAGAAGATGCATGATTGTTATAT
>NW_017215768.1:0-13662 GCF_001704415.2 Capra hircus
GGCAACAGTTACTTTGGCGCTTCCCCGGTCACTCAGAGGTTAAAGCATCTGCCTGGAATTCAGAAGACCCGGGTTCGATCCCTGGGTCGGGAAGATCCCCTGGAGAAGGAAATGGCAACCCACTCCAGTACTCTTGCCTGGAGAATCCCATGGAGGGAGGAGCCTGGTAGGCTACTAGTCCATGGGGTCACAGAGTCGGACACGACTGAGCGACTTCTCTTTCACTTTCACTTTTATCTGTTTGATATTTAACCTGTTCAGATGATACTCGCTCTGTTAAAACAATATTTGACTACTATTAGTCGATCATTGAAACAGGCAAAGTAGTATTTTTTTTTAAAAAAAGATAATACATAATGCTTATGATATTTCTTAGAGAAGATAATAAAATTCCAGGGAAGTTTGAGGCCTTATGATAATTAGAAATGTTTTACACTGATAGACTAAGATCATTCAAAGAATTAGTGGACAATAAAAGCATAAATTAAAATTTTTATCTTAGCCCAAATAATGAATTTTGTAAGAGCTGAAAAAGATTTATGGCTAAATCTAAGAGGAAGCAAGGGAGAAAAAAAAGAGAGAGAGAGAGTACAAATTTAAGTACAAATGAAAGTTAAGTTAGAAGCAAGGTGCCAATGTATATTTAAGAAGTGGCTGTTCTTCTCTGTTCCTGTTATGCTTTGTGCTTTACACTTAAACATGAAGTTTGATCACTAATAGATTTGTTGCTTAAATAAACATAATAGCAGTATGAGGATACGAATGATACAGCCCTGCTCTGTCTCCTGTTTAATGATGACATGAATGGACCTGAGGCTACTGTGCTTCTTGACTGAGACATCACAAATCTGCTGCAGACTTCTGAAGGAAACAAATGGTATTTCCAGAGTTAAAACTGGGTCCTGGAGCTTTCTTGAAAGCAGGATCTCAGAATTACCACAATGATAAAGCTCACTGGGAGACTTACAGTAACAATGCACGTAAGGGTGCAGCATCTTAGAACTTCAGAAACTGTGATGTTAAAGCCATTTGCCATTTGTTTAGGATTTTTAAAATCATTTTATATAATAGATTTGACTTTCAATCAGAAGCGTCTCAAAATTGTATATAATAAAAGGTGCATTACTTCTTTAAATCAGAACTTGACTATAAAACAAGTATGGCACATGCCTAGAAGAAGGAATGAATCAATATATTTAATCCAGTTCTGCGAAAACTATGCTTGGAGGGGTGGGAGGAAGAAAGAAGTCTTATGAATTGTAACTGATTCCTTGAAATCCTTAAAACTGATCGGTAATAACTATATCTAATAGAAGTAATAGGTTCTATTAGGGCTATTTACTAATAGGGCTCCATCTTCAAAGTTGTAAACTTCCGTGAGTAAGAAGATCCATTTAATTGCCATCCTCTCTCAATTTATTCATCTGGCCAAGAAACTGAAGTTAAATTTATCAGTAATGTTCACTCACAAAACAGGCTGTGCTTCCAAAGATAGTTAAGTCTGTGAATTAAAACTGGATGAAGTCGCTCACTTAGTCGTGTCCGACTCTTGGCAACCCCGTGGACTGTAGCCCACCAGGCTCCTCCGTCCATGGGATTCCCCAGGCAAGAATACTGGAGTGGGTTGCCATTTCCTTCTCCAGGGGATCTTCCTGACCCAGGGATCGAACCCAGGTCTCCTGCACTGCAGGCAGACGCTTTACCCTCTGAGCCGCCAGGGAAGCCCACAGACTGCCAGTTTAGCAACTTCTTCATTAAACCACTCACTACTGAATACAGTAATATCCTGCTCACATTAATTCAAGTATCCTCTACAGTTATAATAGCAACAGAATTTCAATGAGTAACATGACACTTCAATAGTTACTGTGTGATGACTAAAAGCTTCACCCCAGACCACAGCTGGCCATTTTTCCTCTATATCCAGCTTTGCACTCTAGGGCCTGTGCATTTGCTGTTCATTCTGCCTCAGATGTTTTTCTCCAGGCTTTCAGTGGCTGATTTCCACTAGTCACTTTCCAACTGAATGTTGTAGAAAAGGTTCATTTCAGGATGAATCCATCTAAACATGCCTATCTAAAGTAGTGAAAAATTACCGTATCGTCTTTGATCTACCACTCACCATAGCTTCATTTTTTCATTCTGTAAGTTATCTTATTTGTGTATTTATTACTCATTAACTTCCTTTTTAAGGTCAGAGAACTTCCATATTGTGCACTTCTATGTAACTGGGTCATAGGACAATTCCTGACACATATTTGTTGAATAAATGAATACATTTATTAATTAAACTTAACAGCAACCTTCAACCTTCAATACTCCAAACATGTACTAATTTTCTTTATTTTTAGATGAGGGAAATTAAGTTCAAAGACATTAAGTAAGATGCTCAAGTTCTCATAAACAGAAAATGCTAGAGCTTTGATTAAAAGCCACATCCGATTAAGCTTGAGAGATTGTAGAGTTAACTTCTATTACTTCAAAATTATCCCTTCTTCTGTAAATCAGAGCTCAGTTTCTTTTCTTGTTCTCCAGATAGAATCTACTTTCATCTCTTACCAGTATTGAGAAATGGACTCAACAGAAGGATAGAGGAAAAATTTTTTTCTCACT
Source organism: Capra hircus (assembly GCF_001704415.2). Lineage (NCBI taxonomy): Eukaryota > Metazoa > Chordata > Mammalia > Artiodactyla > Bovidae > Capra > Capra hircus. Next base: position 2,614 of record NW_017215768.1, read on the forward strand.
TACCCTATGGTAAATTAATCAAACATCACAATAGACTTATAGTCTCCCATCTTCATCTGATGCAATTCCTCCTTCTTCCTCCTCTGCCCTTCTCTCTGCCCCTCTCTTATTTCCTTTTGCTCCTCATCCTCTGCTGCTTCTCTCAGCGTCCCCTCCCTCTCATGCTCCTTCTTCTTTCCTTCTTCAAAGAATTCAGGCCTTTTCAACATCTCTTCCAAATTAATATAAATATCCACTGAGGCAGTCAAGAAACAGCTCTCATAGAATCCGCACTTATCCCAATTCAAGTCCATGTGAGAATTATTTATAATTTTTTATTTATAATTTATTATTTATAATTATTTATAGTTTTCCCCCCTTTAGGGGGAAAAAAAGTGCTTTTAGTCACATCAGGTACATCTTGCTTAGGCAGCTTAATAAGTATATTAACTAACTCTTTTCACGGTGGCATTTTACTCCAAAGTGTTCTGACTAAAAGAATAAGAGAAAAGGAGGCCTCCCTTCAGGTAGGCTCATAATATAGAAGCCAAGGGCAATACAAGTTTGGTGAGGTAATATCTTCAGTATCCAGGATAAAATTCTAGATATATTGAGAGGTTTTATGCTGAATATGCCCTAGCACATGCATCTTTTTGTCATAAGTGGCAAAATCAGGCTTTTAATGAAATCTTTCCAATGAGCCCCTTGAGAAGTCACCTTAATTTATGATTACCCTGTAGATGATTCCAAAAGTACTTTCTCTTGAATAATATACAGTTTAACTTATTTTGCCCTTGTTTTTTTGTTTTTCACTACCCAGAGAGGACAGTGTCCATTGTGTGGCTGAAGCTATTTTGAATTAATAGTCATGGTTCTGAATCTTGCCTCCACAAATAAATACTAAGAAATAAGATTCGTTTTAGAGAAAACAAAACTCAATAAGAAAAAAAAGAAAAGAAAATCAAGACCAACAAAATGATACATATATTTATAACTGCACAACCAGGCTTATGGCATAATGCATTACAGTTTCACAAACAATCGATACAAATTATTGGATATAAAATTACTTTTTGATGACCACTGTGAAAATACAAGCTGTTCAAGTCATTCCTCACACTATTATTGATTTTACTCTACTTTTTCTATTGCATTTTTAAAGTACTTGGTGTCAATTTTTAAGGCTCTAGTCTCTAGTAAAATACTAAGCAAATTCATGTAGACTAGAATTTTCTAAGGAATATGAAGGAAGAAGAGATTCTTGAGAAAACTTTGCTTTGAATTTCACATTCGAACAAGTATCTCTTTTTTTAAGATTCAAAAATGTCTTCAATGTCACCTCCAATGAACATTTGAAACTGTTACATCATTTTAAGGCTAGCAGTAATTCTATTTTTATCATATTTTTTCCATAGTGTAACACTTTGTTGTTGTTGTTGCTTTTTACTCGCTAGGTCATGTCTAACTCTTTTCCAACCCTGTGGCCTGTAGCCCGTGTTGAACGGGACTTGTGTTTCCTGCATTGATAGGCAGATTCTTTACCACTGAGTCAGCCAAGTGGTTCCCATGAAGATGGTAATGCTTTCTCTCAAACATGAAATCACAGGCAATTATCACGTTTTAAATACAGGATTTCTGTATTTTAAATGCTTATTTATCAATTAGTATTTAATATTAATTTAGGATCATTAAAAATTAGATGTAGCTGCCTCTACGACCAAATTTTGATAAAGCTAGTAAGTTTCCAGCAAAATGTTTTAGGCTGGGGTCCAAGAAAACAGGGCTTCCCAGGTGACTCAGTGGTAAACAATCTGCCTGCCAATGCAGGAGATGCAAGAGACTCAGATTCAAAACCTGGGTCGGGAAGATCCCTGGGGGTAGGAAATGGCAACCCTCTCTAGTATTTCTGCCTGGAAAATCCATGCACAGAGGAGTCTGGTGGGCTACAGTCCATGGATCTCAAAGAGTTGGACACGACTGAGAGACAGCACACATATACACATCTTCCAAGGAAACAGATCAGTTTAGTTCAGTTGCTCAGTCGTGTCTGACTCTTTGTGATACCATGAATCACAAAACGCCAGACCCCCCGTCCATCACCAACTCCCAGAGTTCACCAAAACTCATGTCCATCGAATTGGTGATGCCATCCAGACATCTCATCCTCTGTCGTCCCCTTCTCCTCCTGCCCCAATCCCTCCCAGCATCAGTCTTTTCCAATGCGTCAACTCTTCACATGAGGTGGACAAAGTATTGGAATTTCAGCTTCAGCATCTGTCCTTCCAATGAACACCCAGGACTGGTCTCCTTTAGGATGGACTGGTTGGATCTCCTTGCAGTCCAAGAGACCCACAAGAGTCTTCTCCAACACCACAGTTCCAAAGCATCAACTCTTCAGCACCCAGCTTTCTTCACAGTCCAACTCTCACATCTATACACAACTACTGGAAAAACCATAGCCTTGACTAGATGGACCTTAGTTGGCAAAGTAATCTCTGCTTTTGAATATACTATCTAGGTTGGTCATAAATTTCCTTCCAAGGAGTAAGTGTCTTTTAATTTCATGGCTGCAGTCACCATCTGCAGTGATTTTGGAGCCCCAAAAAATAAAGTCTGACACTGTTTCCACTGTTTCCACATCCATTTCCCATGAAGTGATGGGACCAGATGCCATGATCTTCATTTTCTGAATGTTGAGTTTTAAGCCAACTTTTTCACTCTCCTCTTTCACTTTCATCAAGAGACTTTTTAGTTCTTCTTCACATTCTGCCATAAGGGTGGTCATCTGCATATCTGAGGTTATTAATATTTCTCCCAGCAATCTTGATTCCAGCTTGTGCTTCTTCCATCCCAGGGTTTCTCACGATGTACTTTGCATATAAGTTAAATAAGCAGGGTGACAATATACAGCCTTGATGGACTCCTTTCCTATTTGGAACCAGTCTGTTGTTCCATGTCCAGTTCTAACTGTTACTTCCTGAACTGCATATAGGTTTCTCAAGAGGCAGGTCAGGTGGCCTGGTATTCCCATCTCTTTCAGAATTTTCCACAGTTTATTGTGATCCACACAGTCAAAGGCTTTGGCATAGTCAATAAAGCAGAAATAGATGTTTTTCTGAAATTCTCTTGCTTTTTTGATGATCTAGCAGATGTTGGCAATTTGATCTCTGGTTCTCTGCCTGCAAAATTTTATAAGAGGACCTTAGTAATATCTTCAAAAGAGTTAAATAGGCAGAATTGGCAAAGAGAGAATTTTGCAGGTCAATGCTAATTCTTAATTCCAGGTCAATTAGGTCAACTATTCTAGAGGAGATTTGGCAGCTGGAAAGAACCTCTGGACTTGTGTAAGTTAAGAAAAGGGGAGTCATGAATTTGTATCATTGCTCTAATGATTCCTTAGATGCAATTCAACCCAGGGAAGACAGAAGTATGACTCAGGGAGGACAACTACTTTCAAACAAAGCCAATTTCTAGAATAGCCTGTGAAGAATGAATGGATAGAAGAATGAATGAAAGGAATGAAAGGATAGAGGAAGCCTCTATCCTCAAAGAGACACCTGGATGCTATACACAGTGTACACTCTAATAGTAAAGGGGTATTTTTGTATTATGAGACCACACAGTCTAGAATTATTTGCATACGAGAGCTTGGTAACTCCTTAGCCATTCATATCTTGCTCTCTCTCGATGCCTACTTCTCTGAAAATAATTTTTACTTAGGTCTTTCATTCTATCCATTGTTTATCCCTCCTTGAATTTCAGTTTCTATCTGAAGTTCTGTTGTTTTTTTTTTTTCTACCTATTTCAGAATTTCAATTGAAAAACAGTGGTCTTTGAATATTTTGATTGAGTAATGCTAAAATAATTTTCAAAATAACCATGGACTGTACCCCTCACACATTTTAAAGATGATTTTTATAATTTTATAATTTATTTAAAAGCATGTAAAGAATATAATGTGTGGTGAACTTTAAATATTGAATATTATAAAAATGCATTCCATCTTGATATTAAAAGTATTACATAGCATATAAATATAAGAAATATTAATATAAGGCATAGTTCTTAGCCTATGGTATCCAAAATTATTCTTAGATAATTGAGACATATATCTGAAAAAAACAATTAGTAATGAAAGGAAGAATATGACACTATGGAAATGAGTTAGTGTGAATATCCAGTCTATTGTGAAATAAGATGGCCATTCTACTGCCTAAAACATTTCAGTTCTTTCCAGTGTCATTGGGAAAAGATGTTAACTTTTCAGCCACACATACTATACTATTTTTTCAGCTTTTATTTCTGCTGTATATTTCTTTATATTGAGAGGGTAAATCCTAGGCAGGTAGATAAGAAGTCTGAGGTTTTCAAAGAGGAGATCAGTTCAGTTGAGTTCAGTCACTCAGTTGTGTCCGACTCTTTGGAACCCATGGACTACAGCACACCAGGCCTCCCTGTCCATTAACATGAACTCCCTCAGTTAACCCAAACTCATGTCCATTGAGTCAATGATGCCATCTAACCATCTCATTCTCTGCAGTCCTCTTCTCCTCCCACCTTCAATCTTTCCCAGTATCAGGGCCTTTTCCAACGAGTCAGTTCTTTGCATCAGGTGGCCAAAGTATTGGAGTTTCAACTTCAGCATCAGTCCTTCCAATGAATATTCAGTACTGATTTCCTTTAGGATGGACAGGTTGGATCTCCTTGCAGTCCAAGGGACTCTCAAGAGTCTTTTCAAACACCACAGTTAAAAAGCGTCAATTATTCAGTGCTCAGCTTTCTTTATAATCCAACTCTTACATCCATACATGACCACTGGAAAAACCACAGCTTTGACTGGACCTTTGATGGCATCCTGGACCTTTGTTGGCAAAGTAATGTCTCTCCTTTTTAATATGCTGTCTAGGTTGGCCATAACTTTCCCTCCCAAGAAGCAAGCATCTTTTAATTTCATGGGTGCAGTCACCATCTGCACTGATTTTGGAGCCTCCCCAAAATAAAGTCAGTCACTGTTTCCATTGTTTCCCCATCTATTTGCCATGAAGTGATAGGACCAGATGCCATGATCTTAGTTTTCTGAATGTTGAGCTTTAAGCCAATGTTTCACTCTCCTCTTTCACTTTCATCAAGAGACTCTTAGTTCTTCTTCCACTTTCTGCTATAAGTGTGATGTCATCTGCATATCTTAAGTTATTGATATTTTTCCTGGAAATCTTGATTCCAGCTTGTGCTTCATCCAGTCCAGTGTTTCTCATGATGTACTCTGTATATAAGTTAAATAAGCAGCGCGACAATATACAGCCTTGATGGACTCCTTTTCCGATCTGGAACCAGTCTGTCGTTCCATGTCCAGTTCTAACTGTTGCTTCCTGACCTGCATATAGGTTTCTCAAGAGGCAGGTCAGGTGGTCTGGTATTCCCATCTCTTTCAGAAGTCCAGTTTTATTTAAAGATGGCTTTTGGAAAGCCATCTCCATTTGGCACCTCAAACATTGCCTGTGGCCTCTCAAAATGTTTTTCCAGCTTCCATCCTTCCTCCCTCCATCCTCTCTCTTTCCTTTTTCTCTTCTCTTTCCCCTCCTTTTCTCTTGACTTGACTTTAACCAAGACACCAAAAGTTCTGTGAGATGTCACTTCTCTTGTTCCCCAGCATCCCATATGCTCTTCTCTCTTGGTCCTTATCACACAGTGTGTCATTACCTCCCTGTATCTCACGTCAATTGCCAGGATCTCTGAAGCTAAGGGCCTTCTAACTTATTCAGTGTTATATATCCAACAATTAATACACCATCTGGTAAATAGTTCAAACATAATTAATATTTATTGAATAAATTAGTTACTGAATTATGAAATTAATAAAGTTAACTATTAGAGGAGGTAACCTTTAACATTTAAAGAATGTATGAGATCTTCCCTGGTGGCTCAGATGGTAAAGCGTCTACCTACAATGCGGGAGACCCAGGTTCAATCCCTGGGTTGGGAAGATCTGGAAAGAGAGATGGCAACCCACTCCAGTATTCTTGCCTGGAAAATCCCATGGACGGAAGAGCCTTGTAGGCTACAGTCCATGGAGTCGCAAAGAGTCAGACACGACTGAGCAACTTCACTTTCACTTTCATGACAATTGTACTGGAAGACAGAAAGTAAAGGATTTCTTTCCTTTCTTTCTTTCTTGAAAGAAAGTTTCATTTCTTGAAAGATGACTGTTTCTTTAGAAACAGGCTACTTTTCTAGAACTACATCCTAAAACCTAGCACAATATTAGTAGAAAAATAACAAGTTATGCTCTCCTGGCAAATTTAAGTAATATATCTTTACTGACAAAATATAAAGATTACATTTCTCTATCTCATCCCCCTCTTATCCCTCCCAGTATAGGACTTCCACAAGATGGAAATAAGTTTTCCTTCTAGGAATTAAAACTTAAAACAAATAACTAGATAAATAATAGATCAGAGTAGTGATAAGCAAATCCATTTTTAACTGAGTACTCTCTATGTTACAAGTAGACTTGTTTCACACATTTATGCCACACTTAATCCTGTGGCTAAAAAAACAAAATTTCTAAATTTGCTCTATCTCTTGGGTTCTGTCTATAAAATGTAAATATGTCTGGTTGATTGAAGTGTCCAGATGTTTTGGTGTGATATGAAAACATCTTTAGACTACCAAGTACTTCATAGCAATAATTGTACTTTAAATAGCTGATAGAATTATTTTATTGTTGACAGTTTTGAACCTAATTTTGGTGGAATATTGTTCTCTTGGAATAAAACTATTTTCAGATTCATTTTTCTGCAGAATATAGTAAAATGCATTTGTGCCTCCAGCTGCTTCTTACTGAAACAGTTTGTAAGGTCTGCTGATATAAAACTTTCATATCTACACTGGCTATGAGACTACCAGAATTCTTTTTTATCTCTAGCACTGACCATTTTGATTGGACTCTGAACAAATCATACTATGATCCTGGTCTCAGTTCTTTCATCTATAAAACTAAGACATCAGTGAGGTGATTGCTAAGGCCCTTTCAGTTCTAGTATTCAATGACATTATAATTTCAAATCCTACCTAAAAAGAGATATTGTGACATACTTAACTGAGTTAAGAATCTATGGTTTGTGCTACAGATTTTGATTCTCCCACAGGTGAAGGAAGAGACTTCTGTAATAACAATATAATCTGTTCCAGTACATCTAGACTTTGCCCCTTATTTTCAGAAGCCTCTTAAATTTGATTAAGTTTACGATAAAGAGGGTATGGATTATTTGAGCATAAAGCCCATTTATAGCTCATTTATTTACCCATTTTTATTTCAGCCTGTATCATTTTCCTATAGGTATGACTGGTAAGCAAGACTGTAGTCACTCAAGGACACATATCTTAGCTATTATGTTGGTAAGAAGAATAATGAAACAACAGCTGCAAGCATTTATGAAACAAAGGATTATGTGTCAGACATTAGTAATGTAACAATCCTAAGAAATATGAACTATTATCTCCATTTTTTAGTGATGAACAATCTAAGTGTCAGGGGTACTGGAGACTTTTAACGTCTCTGCAACACCATTTCTAAGGGAAGCATAGAATTTAGGGCCAATGAACAACGATTATTCTGTGTGAACTACGTTCAATTTAACCCAATTCCACAACAGAAGTCAGAAGTAAGAACAATTGGTTCTTAATATGGAAAATATTAAATATTAAGGGTCTGGAATTCTCAAGGAGGAGGAAAGGACGTTTTCTTTGCTATATTCCTTAGTATTGAGTGAGTGAGTGAAGTCACTTGTGTCAGACTGTTTGCGACCGCATGGACTGTAGCCTGCCAGGTTCCTCCATCCATGGGATTTTCCAAGGAAGAACACTGGAGTGGGTTGCCATTTCCTTCTCCAGGGGATCTTCCCCACCCAGGGATCAAACCTGGGTCTCCAGCATTACAGGCAGATTCCTTACCCTCTGGGCCACTGGGAAGAACAGAGAAGAATCCTTTGTTTTAGTAAGAATTATATAACAATGTATTCTGCTTGAGAGGCATGCTTCTCCTTTTTGAGAACTTTTTCACTAATCCTGTTATCTTCAATTTTGTATTATGGGAGTAGGTCCTGTAAGATCTTTCTATTGTTAGCTCTAATCCTGTCATCTTAAAATGTAAATTGCAGCAGTGGGTCTAGTAAGATCTTCACAACCTTGAAACTTTCTTTTGATTTATTATAGTAATCAAATTAAAAAAAAACTATAACTATCTGCCTTACAGAGAAGACTGTATATTGTCACCCTGCTTATTTAACTTACATGAAGAGAATATCATGAGAAATGCTGGGCTGAATGAAGCACAAGCTGGAATCAAGATTGCTGGGAGAAATATCAATAACCTCAGATATGCATATGACACCACCCTTATGGCAGAAAGCAAGAAAGAACTAAAGAGCCTCTTGATGAAAGTGAACTTAAACGTTGGCTTAAAACTCAACATTCAGAAAGGTAAGATCATAGCGTCTGGTCCAATCACTTCATGGCAAATGGGGGGAAAGAGTGGAAACAGTGGCAGACTTTATTTTGGGGGGCTCCAAAATCACTGCAGATGGTGATTGCAGCCATGAGATTAAAAGACGCTTGCTCCTTGGAATAAAAATTATGACCAATCTAGACAGCATATTAAAAAGCAGAGGTATGACTTTGCCAGCAAAGGTCCATCTTGTCAAAGCTATGGTTTTTCTAGTAGTCATGCATGGATGTGAGAGTTGGACTATAAAGAAAGCTGAGGGCTGAATAATTGATGCTTTTGAGCTGCGGTGTTTGGGAAGACTGTTGAGAGTCCCTTGGACTTCAAGGAGATCAAACCAGTCCATCCTAAAGGAAATCAGTGCTGAAAATTCATTGGAAGGACTTATGTTGAAGCTGAAACTCCAATACTTTGGCCACCTAATGCGAAGAACTGACTCATTGGGAAAGACCCTGATGCTGGCAAAGATTGAAGGCAGGAGGAGAAGGGGACAACTGAGGATGAGATGGTTAGATGGCTTCACCGACTCAAAGGACATGAGTTTGAATAAACTCCAGGAGTGGGTGATGGACAGGGAGGCCTGGCGTGCTGTAGTCCATGGGGTCACAGAGTCAGAAACAACTGAGCAACTGAACTCAACTGTTTCCCCACCTGCTTTCTTGATTAAAAAAATAATAATAATAATTAAAGAAAATAGATTCAGAATTCAAGGATTTTCTGATGTCTTAGTTTTTTTAGAAATATTGCCTTACTTCCCTTAGCTTTGGAAACTCCATGTATCAATATGAAAACCTACAATGCTGATATTCTCTCTACTGATTCCAGTTGTCTTGTTCTCTGTCTCCATTTCAGTCATTTTATCTATGTCAAAAGTAAATGAATACTATAACCTGCCAACATAATTATTCTTATATACCCAAATTATAGTATTGAATGACAGAAGAGGGGGCAGAAAATAATAGTGTTTTTAGATGACAGAATACAACCTGTTTTCTCCAAAACTATGAAAAACTTGACTCATGGGTATAAACAATATAAGACAAGACTTGGAAAACAGCAAAAATAAATCAATAAATAAAACAAAACATAAAATAGATCATTACAGCTACCTACATCATTACTATCAACTTCTTGACTGAAACTCTTTCCAAAATATCAAAAACAATTTCTATAAATGTCTGTTCATTTCCATTACATTGAAATGTAACATGCATAATTTTATTCCAAATTGAAACTTATTTAGCTTTGTGTAGATACATGCTTCACCTACAAAAATCAGGGATGTTAAATTTACTTTAAAATACAAATTCTAAATAATTATATTTATTTATAAATAAACCAATATGCAACTTGGGCTGAGACTTCATTTCATATTTATTTACAACCATATATCTCTCTGATATTTAATTAGTGTTGTTATTTATCTTATAGTCACAGATGCCTGAACCAAGCAAATAACTGAACCAAGCAAATAACTGAAAAGCATACCTTTTCATTTAGCTAGCTAGACAGTTACTTTAATATAAGCTTACCTCCCCTGCTTTGTAAAATGCAAAGATCTATCTTTCTTGTTTTTCCTACCTGTTTCATTTCATACAGAGGTTTCATGTTTGAATTCTAATTTGCTAACCTTGAGAGCTGGGGTCTTCCATATATTTAATGAAGTTGGTTAATAAATCTCAGTTCTCCTCGAGTAAGCAATCCTACTGCAGACTCAGCTCTCTCTCCCTTGACTTTTCTGGAGCCCAAATAAGATTTGTGCTCTGACAGGGTGAGCATTTACTTTATCAGAAAGCATATTAGGGTGGGCATGTCTCAGCATAATGTGCACCAGAATCAGAGAGGATGACTAATTTGTTCTGCTATTAAGCGGATAATAAAATGATTTAGGCATGCAGATATGAAACAGCAAGCACTTTAAGAATTATATGTAGCATATTTCATCTTATATCTGGCCAAGGCTAAAAATATTTTTTGTATTAAGTGACATTTACAGGAAAGACAAGGCTTACAGAACTTAGACATGTTTACCTAAGATGAGTTAAGAAGATAATAACTAAGAATTGAAGTTAGGCTCAGCTATGCGCATTTTGCAAATTTTGTTTTATACTAGCTTAGATTTGCCAATTTCTTCCACGCCTAAACGTTTTTTAAAAACAACACAATGTCAGGAAATACACATCAACGCACTATAAGAACATTAATTAGAATTTTATTCTAAATACTAACCTGTTGATTACCAAGGTAACTGCTAATGTGTATGCATGCATGTGGGTTTCTGTGTATATAGAAAACACCAATTGTCTTTAAAAATTCAGCTTATGTTTATAAGACAGGCAGTCTCTGCTAGGACTGTAAACTGGTGTACTCCTTCTCAAAATAATTTGAAAGTACATATGAAGAGCCTAAAAGATGCAAAAATTCTTTGCGATGGCAATTCTACAATGTCCAAGAAATATCCTGAAAAATCATCAGTGATCTTAGAGTAAGATGTTCATCACAGACTTTTATCAACAAATACTTATGGAAATACTCAAAATATTTCACAAAGGAGGAATGATTAAATT
>NW_017215769.1:0-23759 GCF_001704415.2 Capra hircus
AAGTCAGAAATAGCCAAAGTGGGGATACTTGGACAACATTTAACAATCAGTCCCTTGCCATCCATAAAGTGTTGATTTCCCCTCTTTTACAGATTTCCATGTAAGATTACATTTAAAGAAATGGCCCTATTATATCAAGACTAGTAAGAGGGTTCCTGAAAGGAAACAAACAAATGAAGAACCTTTGAAGTTCACTGATGTTATAGATTAGCAAATCACATGTCATGGATACAATGAGGATTTAAACTGAGGTTTAAAAAAAATCTCTATTTTCCAGAAGCAGGCCTGCAAGTTGTAGAGAAGGAGAGGGTGATATAAACACACCAACTGCTATATTGCATGGTAGTGTTAAGAAGAATAAGATGTTGATGCCACCACGGGCCACAGTGGACTGAAGTAAGCTAGGAGCCATCTGAGTGTGTCATAGGAGTGATGCAATTGGGATGGCTTTATGATGGAGTTTTGAAATGTTGATGGGACCTTGATGTGCAAAAATAGAAAAACAGTACATCTGTCAATTCATTTAGGATCATCCTATGAAGTAAGGATCTCTGACACCCAAGATCAAGGAAACTGAGATATTAATACAGATAGCATTATAAGGTATCAGTGGAAAATCAAATCTGACAAAAACACGAGATATGTTTACTTTTTACCATTCATGTTGTATCTCTCATGATTATGCTCCCATGATATACTGTATATATTATTGTAGGGTTAGAACGGAGAAATACTTGTATGGATTTTTATGCATTAGGGAGAATCACTTGATAGATGATTCTATCAAATAGAAATAGAGTTTTTCTTTATTCTTCAATGCAACAGAAAGCCAAGATTATTCAGTCCAAGAGAGCAGAATGTCCAGAATTAGAAAAGAGAAACTTTAATATGGATTGAGGAGTTGTGGCTGTTGGGGCTGATAGAGAAAAAGAAAGGGATGAGAAAGAGCTGGGAATATTATGACACTGAAAATCAAAGAGGGCTCTGCCAAGTGAAAAGAAGCAAAGCATGCAAGAGATACAGGGAATGAAATAGACCTTGACCACATGCAAGGACTGAGGCAGACATAAGAGTCAAAAAAGGCATGGAATAATATGAGACTAGCTGAGTCAAGAAATGACTGAAAAGTCAGAGAGAAGGGGGGAGATAAATTAACGTTTTATCCAAAAGCACCTGAGCTCTAGTTTCCTGTATTTCATCATCTTAGTAGCAGAAATCACCAAAAAATATTAAGGTTCTGCAGCAAATGATAGAAATGAGTACTCTAAGGTATCTCTGCTAGACGGTATGGAATACCAGAAGCAAAGTAGGACTACCCAGTGATAACAAGTAGTAAGTCACTAGTCACTCTCAACACTTAAATAAGACATACATTGTAAAGCATAGAGGATAAATGGAAATCAAATGGAAACAACCCATACCTTTACAGAGCCAGCCTAGACAAAACCTAAACCCTAAACCAAATAGAGGTCATGGTCTCCATAATCATGTGCCCACTTTCTCCAAGAGGTAATCATTCCTTTTTACTGAATTCTCCCTTATATACTCAGCCTTCTTTGCCTTACTCTCAGCAGACGGTCATCTAATCACTAATCAAATAAATAATTAAACAGTGTTCACTTCTGAGACATATTTGCATTGATTGACTCTTCAAACTGAAAAGCTTTCTAATCCCCTGAAAGTAAATGCTAATACTGGAAGGACTCCTTCCCAGCCTCTTTCCAAAGTGCCCAGTGGGCAGCAACTGCGAAGTCTAGCTACTTAGACGTCTTCTGCCATAATTATACCCTCTTTGGATAGTGAAGACAGGAGACGGATGAAGCACTGAATGATGTCGAGAAAGACATGCATGGACACGTGGAAAAGATACCATAGTCTTAAACACCGATCTATGCCTGCACACCATACCATGTGTGATGGCAGCCAGGTGGGCCTAATGAGGGATGGATTTTTCAAGAAAGCTCTCTCTGAGTTGGCACTGAGAAGTTTGATTCATCTCAACTGTTTCAACATGATTCTTTAATTCTAAGACTGAAAGCCGCTTGTCTCATTTAACTGCACTAAGTCAAAAAGGGAATATACTTATGGCCTATTTGCACACTGCCAAGAGATTGTAAAAGTTTTCATCACAAGGAGAAAATTGTAACTCTTTCTAATGAGGGATGTTCACCAGACTTATTGTGGTGATCATTTTGCCATATATATCAAATAATTATGTTGTACACCTGAAACCAAAATAACAGTATATCTCAATATTATCTATGTATAATGATACCTGAAACTGAAATAGCATATTTGTCAATGTGACTTATGTATAATGATCATATAATCATTATGTTATATACGTAACACATCATACCTTCAATTGACTTCAGTCACTCAGTCATATCCAATTGTTTGAGACCCCACCGACTGTAGCATATCAGGCTCCCCTGTCCTCCACCATCTCCCGGAGCTTGCTCAAACTCAAGTCCATCAAGTCCATGATGCCATCCAACCATCTCATCCTCTGCCTTCTCCTTCTCCTCCTGCCATTAATCTTTCCCAGCATCAGGATCTTTTCCAATGAGTCAATTCTTTGCATCAGATGGCCAAGTATTAGAGCTTCAGCTTCAGTATCAGTCCTCTCAATGTATATTCAGGGCTGGTTTTCTTTAGTATGGACTAGTCTGATCTCCTTGCAGTCCAAGGGACTCTCCAGAGTCTTCTCCAACACCGCAGTTCAAAATTATCAGTTCCTCGGGTCTCAGTTTCCTTTTGGTCCAGCTCTCACATCCATACTGACTATTGGGAAAACCATAGCTTTGACTAGATGGAATTTTATTTATATATATAAACATATATGAATACACACATATGTAAGGAAAAGTTTTTGAAAAGGATATAATTATATATTAGATAAAGAAAACAAATAAACTAGTATAATTTGTTTTTTCAAATGTGCATTTTGGCTATCATGTTGGGTCTAAACCTTTTCTTCAAATGTAGTTTATGTTTATGCTAATAGTAGATACAGAAACGTGTCTTAACCTTGAAATATTAACTGCAGAACAGCTTATTTACAATAGCTAATGAAAATCACAAAATTTCGAAACCTATAGGCCTGCCCAGTACTCTGTCTATTGGTCATTTAACCAATTGATCATTGACTTAATTCCTCCCTGACTCAGAAACTCTCATAGGTGCTTAGTTTACATCACTAAACTAAGCAGGCAGACACTTGTCCTCATGGAACTGATATTCTAGCTGGGGGAAGACAGATAATCTGCAAGAAACATGAATCCAAGTACATTATATGTTATGTTAACAGGTGATCTGTACTAGCGGAAAAGAACTAGTAAAGCAGAGGATGGGGTTTAGGGAATAAAAGTGAAGAAAGGGAAGTGATTCAAAGAAAAACAACTTAGACCACACTGAGGGGAGCAAATGCTCTCTTGCCTTCAAGATTCAAGTTTTCCCTATCCAGTCAGGTCTCTTGATCTTCTATGCAACTTCAAAAATGTTTCCGTGTCTGAGTCTCTATGCAAACTCACGCCAAATATGCATGTTCTGAATATTCTGCCTCTCTTCAGTTGAACTGGTTTCATAAAAAAAATTTTGGTAAATTCCCCCAATTAAGTAACATTTTATGCAGCAAATTTTGATAGTTTTCTGATTCCTGAAGAACTAATCTCCAAAGTGTTTTCCATTTTTCAACACATCGTCAGTGACCTAATTATATTATGTAAAAGAATCATATATGCATTGCTATTCTAATATATTATGACATTTTAAAAAATATACACAAATATAAACTAAATTACATTGAGACAAAAATAAATAGAAATGGAAATAGTAACATTTTCTTCCCCAGGGGATGAGGACACTCATTTTTATGGCCACTGGACTAATGGAGTCTGAATATACACACATAATTATACCAGTTATTTAACTATCATAATAAAGTAATTTCTTTTATATATAGTTTGAATCAAAGGTCTCAGAATACCACAAGTGGCCAAGAATACAATTATACGTGAATAACTCTCTTCATCAGTTCAGTTCAGTTAGGTCACTCAGTCGTGTCCGATTCTTTGTGACCCCATGAATTGCAGCACGCCAGGCCTCCCTGTCCATCACCAACACCTGGGGTTCACTCAAACTCACATCCATCGTTTCGGTGATGCCATCCAGCCATCTCATCCTATGTCGTCCCCTTCTCCTCCTGCCCCCAATCCCTCCCAGAGTCAGAGTCTTTTCCAATGAGTCAACTCTTCAAAGTAGGTGGCCAAAGGCCTGGAGTTCAGCTTTAGCATCAGACCTTCCAAAGAAACCCAGGGCTGATCTCCTTTAGAATGGACGGGTTGGATCTCCTTGTAGTCCAAGGGACTCTCAGGAGTCTTTTCCAGCACCACATTTCAAAAGCATCAATTCTTCGGTGCTCAGATTTTTTCACAGTCCAAACCTCACATCCATACATGACCACAGGAAAAACTATAGCCTTGACTAGATGGGCCTTTGTTGGCAAAGTAATGTCTCTGGTTTTCAATATGCTATCTAAGTTGGTCATAACTTTTCTTCCAAGGAGTAAGTGCCCTTTAATCTCATGGCTGCAGTCACCATCTGCAGTGATTTTGGAGCCCCCCAAAATAAAGTCTGACACTATTTCCACAGTTTTCCCATCTATTTCCCATGAAGTAATGGGACCAAATACCATGATCTTAACAAAGCTAGTGGAGGTGATGGAATTCCAATTGAGCTATTTCAAATCCTGAAAGATGATACTGTGAAAGTGCTGCACTCAATATGCCAGCAAAATTGGAAAACTCAACAGTGGTCACAGGACTGGAAAAGTCAGTTTTCATTCAAATCCCAAAGGAAAGGCAGTGCTAAAGAATGCTCAAAATACTGCACAATTACACTCATCTCACAGGCTAGTAAAATAACTCTCTTCATATGCATATGTAAAATTTTGTGAGCTGAATTAAGTAATCATTTTAGTTCTTTTGTTTTCCATCAATTCATCTACTGGTAAATAATCCAAACTCTACAACAGAAATCTTTTTCTCAGGGTTTAAATCTCAAGTTATAATAAATGCGGAGCAATGGCCTAGAAGAATGAATAATATGTCATATGGATATCATCATTTATATCCCTTTGTAAAGGAAATTAATGAAAAAATACAGAAGTCTTACAGTTTGCAGAAACAGAAAGTGTACTCACTCAGAGCTGAATATACATATCACCTAGGAACAATACTTTCTCAGCTTCTGATGACTTCTAAAGAAAGGGACTCCACGACTTTCATCTCCAGCCTACTGTGGACTCCTTTCACTTTCCTCCTCAACTTCCCTCCATGAAATCTCTTCCCTAGGTTCTAAAACACACCTTGGGCTTCTGGTTCAAACAAGATGGGCTTGATCTCTTTGTGCCCACCCCTTTGTTTGTTCTGGAAATAAGAAGAGACCACTAAAGGAGACCTTGTATAGTTGGCAAGAGGAAGGTTAACTAGATTAGGGCCTGAAGAATGGAAGAACAACACAGCAGCACCTAAGAGAAGACAAGCCAGGCCCAGCATTCCTGACCTCCAACCTAGCATCAGAAGGCAGCCTGAGTAGGGCTGTTCCTCCCAAGGAATAAATGTGAAGGAACACCAGGTGGTGCATTAGTTGCCAGGCTGTTCCTGACTCTTTGTGACCCCATGGACTGTCGCCCACCAAGCTCCTCTGTCCATGGAATTCTCCAGGGAAGAATATGGATCTCATGTATTCCTCCAGGGGATCTTCCCAACCCAGGGGTTGAATCCAGGTTTTCATAAGACAAGTGGATTCCTTACTGTCTGAGCCACCAGGAAAGCCCAAGAAACTCAATAATGGCATGGATATTTGGAATATAAAAGGATAAAACCATATGTTAAAATTCGATAAAGTAGACTACAGGTCAAAGAAAATTTCCAAAGACAAAGGAATACAAGGACATTACATAAAGAATAGAGAGTTGAATCCCTGGGTCAGGAAGATCCCCTGCAGGAGGGCATGGCAACCCACCTTAACATTCTTCCCTGGAGACTCCCCATGGACAGAGGAGCCTGGCAGACTATATAGTCCATGGGGTCACAAAGAGTTGGACATGACTGAAATCACCTAGCACACTTGTAAGGCAGTAAAACTTAAAAGTCCTCACCAAAAAGATCTTGAAAGGTAAATATGTGAGGTGATATTAATAGATATGTTAATTAAATCAATGAAGAATCCATTGACAATGTATACCTATTAAACTGTCAGGTATTCTTTAAGTATCTTGCCATTTTATCTGGAAAATATATATTTTTTTAATTTTTTATTATTTTTTTTTTAAATTTTAAAATCTTTAATTCTTACATGCGTTCCCAAACATGAAATATATTTTTTTTAAAAACTGAAAAAAAGAAAAATAGGAAGATTTCAATGCTTTTTATATAATTATGTAGGTATTTCAGACATTACACTTGGTATGTAAAGAGTTTTTTTTAATTCCAAATAATAGGGATTCATTGGATATTCAGAAAAGTCAGAAACCTAGGCAATCCTCCCATAATAAAGATATATAAGTAAATCCAAGAATGATTATGTCACTTATCTAAACTTATAAAACTTGATGCAAAAGTAGCAATAGAAACCAGGTCTCCTAGGTTTAGGTGACTCTTTACCGAAATACCCGGCAAATTGAAATATCTCCTATGCTCTGAAAAACTTGATTCTTACCTCTTTCACAGCTGATCATATTCCACATTTTATTCACTGTCCAGTTAGCATAAGTTTTACCAAGTAAATTGAATTCCATGAAGGTTCAATCCTGGCATGTCTGATCTTCTCACTCTATATTCTCACATATGGCTAAGCTCTTTACAAATGCCTTCTTCTCCCTGGAACACCCTCTCTCTCTTACAAGATTACCTCCTCAACATCTTTCAGAACTCAGTAAAAACCACTTCCTGCAAACAGCGTTTCCTGACTCTGGCACAGCTCAGGTCTCCTTGTTATGTGGAAATATGGCATTCTGTGCTTCTCCCTCTCGACAGGTATCCCAATTGTGGTGCAACATTTAACTTTGAAATTCACATCATTTCTGTTTTTCTATTAAAATTTAAGTCCTAATTCACAAAGTCCACATGTGTGCTCTTACTACTGTCCATTCTTTGTATCCAAGAGGACTTCATTAGGTGTTTGTTCAACGAAAACACTTTTATTCGTGCAGAATAAACTTTCAATGAATTTTTGATGCTGTTCCTACAGCATACAGTGAACTAAAACCTGTTCGGTCTTTTATTCCACCTACACTAGCCCTCACAGTTTTATGTCCTAAGATAATGTAATAATCAAGTCACTGACAAAAAGGCTGAATAGGACAGAATGTTAACTGCTATTCCAGATAAAGTTTCCTTCTGTGTTTTTGTTTTTGTTTTTTTTTTTTTTTCTTTCAGAAAGAACTTGCATTCTAGAGTGTGTTCAGGTGAATAGAAACAGGACTGAGATGTTAACAGAAATAAAACCACTGTGGCAGTAAACAAAAGTAGACAATCACACATCTTCTGTATACATCAAGAATCATTTTATCGGGAGCTGTTGGCTCAGACAGCAAAGAGTCCTCCTGCAGTACAGGAGACCTGCATTCCATCCCTAGTCAGGAAGATCCCTGGAAGAGTGCATGTCAAACCACTCTAGTATGCTTGCCTAGAGAATTCCCATGGACTGAGGAGCCTGGTGGGTCGTCAGACCATGGAGTCGTAAATTGTTGGACCTGACTCAGCAACTACGTATAAAAAAATTCCTCAAGGTTGACATACTGACATTTAGAAACAATTTCTCTCACTAGTGTGCTTAACTACAACTTCTGCTTTTCACTGAAAGACCAAAGATAAAAGTAGTATTCCATAACAATCAAGTAATTACTTCTATCAAGGAATTTTTCTTAAAGCTAAGCCAGAGAAATACACTGTGAGATAGAGCAGATAATGTGAAGTAGAAGCGATCCAAACAGGGAAACTTCATGAACAATCGATAATTTTCTTTTCAGGAAAAAGAATAACACCTCAGTTTGGGATCATGTTTTCTAGAGAGATTTGCATACTCTTTGGAAATGTAAAAATAATTTCCTTGTTTAGTTGAGAAAACCAAGGCCTAGAGAAGTGAAGATAAGTTTTCTAAGTCAAAGAGCAGTTGTGTGAGGATTCAGTTGAGAGCTCAGTGACAGGCCTTTGGGGCCAGTTGCTTCATGTTTAGGACAACGGGCTGTAGATTGGGGTAGCTGTAATGGTGCCGTCTTCACGCTGAATTGCTCTTACTTTGGGAAACCTCTATCTTTGCTCTTAACACCCTCAACTGATTCTATAAAATCCAAAATTTATTGGTTTAAAATTTAATTACGTCTAAGAAAATATCTTCCTATGTGAGCATGTCAAAGAACTATAATTTGAAAGAAATTTACAGTTCTATGCAGTATGTTATCACATGCCACTGGAATTGATTATCTATGTTACTTGTTCCACATTCATGATCTAGGAAGGGAAAACAAGATTGACTTTTTTTTTTTTTTCCCACTTAATCATGTCCAGAGTTTTAGTGCATGTGGGCTGCTATTATAAAATGCCAGAGGCCAGGTGGTTTATAAACCATATTATTTATCACATTTCTGAAGGCTCGAAGTTCAAGATCAGGATCCCAGCATGGTTGAGTGAGTGAGGACCTCTTCTGGATATATCCCTAAATAGAAGGGATGAGCAAGTATTTCAGGCCTCTTTCAAAAGGGCCCTAATCCCATTCATGTAGGCTCTGCCCTCATGTGGGTTCTGAACTCATGACCTAATTATTTTCAAATGGTCCCACCATCTAAAATCGTCACTTTGGGGATTAGGTTTTCAACATATGAATTTGGGAGAACACAAGTATTAGACCATGGCACCCAATGAGGAGACTCTCTTGGCTAAGGTACCCCAAAGCCTCATGCATACTGAATGCTCTGTGGTGCTGATACGAAGCCAAGGACTAAGGAATTATAGATTTCTCCTGGTATATACCTTGGGGATTGCACAGTTTTGAAAGATAAAGTTAAAAAGCTCCCAGATAAAAAATTGTCTTATTTGTGGGAAAAATTGTCTATTCTGTAAAAAAATAGCATGCATTTTGTATACAGTATTTGAATATATAAAACTCAGTTACCTATCCATACACCAAAACACGTTATAGAAATACAAATAATCCCATTTACCATTGCATCAAAAAAATAATATACTTAGAAACAAATTTAAGCAAGTTGATGAAAGATCTATGTAGGAAAACATTCAAGACACTCATGAAGGTAATGTTTCAAACACACAAATGGAACATATTTCATATTTATTGACTGGAAGAATTAATATTGTTAATACATCCATACTAGCCACAGCTATCTACATATTCACTGATGCTGCTGCTGCTATTGCTGCTAAGTCGCTTCAGTTGTGTCCGACTCTGTAAGACCCCATAGACGGCAGCCCAACAGGCTGTGCCGTCCCTGGGACTCTCCAGGCAAGAACACTGGAGTGGGTTGCCATTTCCTTCTCCCAGTGCAGGAAAGTGAAAAGTGAAAGTGAAGTCTCTCAGTCATGTCCGACTCTTCGCGATCTCATGCATTGCAGCCTACCAGGCTCCTCCATCCATGGGGTTTTCTGGGCAAGAGTACTGGATTGGAGTGCCACTGCCTTCTCCAAACATGCAGTCTCTTTCAAAATTCCAAGGCATGTTTCACAAAACAGAAAAAAAAAAAAAATTCTACAACTCGTATAAAACTCTTGTTGTTGTTCAGTTGTCAGGTCACGTCTGACTCTTACTGACTGCATAGACTGCACCATGCCCGCCTTCCCTGTTCCTTACCATCTCCTAGAATTTGCCCAAGTTCATGCCCTTTGAATCGGTGATGCCATCCAACCAACTCATCCTCTGTCACCCTCTTTTTCTTCTACGTTCAATCTTTCCCAGCATCAGGGTCTTTTCCAATGAGTCAGCTATTCACATTAGGTGGCCAATGTATTGGAGCTTCAGCTTCAGCATCAGTCCTTCCAAAGTGAATATGGGGTTGATTTCCTTTAAGGTTGACTGGTTTGGTCTCCTTGGTGCCTAAGGGACTCTCAAGAGTCTTCTACAGCACCACAGTTTGAAAACATCAGTTCTACAGCACTCTGCCTTCTTTACTGTCTGTCCAGCTCTTACATGCGTACATGACTACTGGAATGAGGATAGCCTTGACTATACAGACCTCTGTTGGCAAAGTGATGTTTTTGCTTTTAACACACTGTCTAGGTTTGTCATGACTTTCCTGCCAAGAAGCAATTGTCTTGTAATTTCATGTCTGCAGTCACCATCCACAGTGATTTTAGAGCCCAAGAAGAGGAAATCTGTCACTGATTCTACCTTTTCCCCTTCTATTTGCCATGTCAATGACGGGATCACATGCCATGATCTTAGCTTTTTTGATATTGAGTTTTAAGCCAGCTGTTTCACTCTCCTCTTTCACCTTCATTGGAGGCTGTTTAGTTCCCCTTCGCTTTCTGCCATTAGAGTGGTATCATTCACATATCTGAGGTTGTTGATATTTCTCCCAGCAATCTTGCTTCCAGCCTTTAGGACTCATCCAGTCCAGCATTTTGCATGACATGCTCTGCGTATAAGTTAAGTCAGCAGGGTGACAATATTCAGCCTTGACAGACTCCTTCACCAATTTTGAACCAGTTTATTCTTCTTTGTCTGGTTCTAACTTGTTGCTTTTTGAACTGCATACAGGTTTCTCAGAAGACAAGTAACGTTGGTCTGGTATGCCCATCTCCTTAAGAATTTTCCACTTTGTTGTTAGTATACTGTATTGGTGTTTTTCTTTCTGGCTTACTTCACTCTGTATAATAGGCTCCAGTTTCATCCACACAGTTTGGCGAGATCAATGAAGCAGGTGTTTTTCTGGAATTCCCTTGCTTTCCCTTATGTTCCACCAGATGCTGCCAATTTGATCTCTGGTTCCTCTGCCTTTTCTAAAGCCAGGATGAACATCTGGAAGTTCTAGGTTCGCATAATGCTGGAGCCTAGCCAGGAAGATTTTGATCATAACCTTACTAGAACTGGAGATGACTGCATCGGTTCAGTGGCTTGAACATTCTTTAATACTGTCCTTCTTGGGAACTGGGATGAGCATTGACCTTTTCCGGTCGTGTTGTCACTGCTGGCTTTTCGAAATTTTCTGACATATTGAGTGGAGCACATATATAGCATCGTCTTTCAAGATTTTCATAGCTTTGCTGGAATTCTATCACGTCCACTTGCTTGGTTGGCAGCATGCTTTTTAAACCCACTGGAGTTCACATTCCAGAGTTTCTGGCTCTAAGTGAGAAACTACACCATTATGATTATCTGGGTCATTAAGATATTTTTTGGTATAGTTCTTCTGTGTACTTTTCCCATCTCTTCTTGGTCTATTCTGCTGTATTAAATCACAAAACACCAAAGATAAAAGTGATCTTGGGGAAAAAGAACAAATTTCGAGACTAGGGTTGCTGATTTCAAATTGTATTAGAAAGCTATAATAATCAAGACAGAATGATTTGCTTCTGGCACAAAAATAAACACATAGGTCAACAGAGCAGAACGGCAAAGCCAGAAATAAATGAACACCCATATAATGTCGGTTAGCTTATGAAAAAGAAGCTAAGACTGTCCAGTGGGGAAAGGACAAGTTTGTCAAAAATGGCACTGGGGAAACTGGAGAGTCCTATGAAAAAATGGAACTGTGCCCCTGTCTTTGCCATGCACAAAAATAAAATAAAAATGGAATAAAGTTTTGAACATAAGACTTTAAGCGATTAAACTCTTAGAAGAAGACATTGAGATAGTCTTCTTGCCATCAGGTTTTACAATTGTTTTTTGGTTTCACACCAAAAGCAAAGGCAACAACTGCAAAAACAAACCAGTGGGACCACATCAAACTCCAAACAAAGGAACATCAGCGAAATCAAATGGCAACTTACAGAATGACAGAAGATATTTCCAAATCATACATTTGATATGGGCTTAACATCCAAAATACACGAGTCATACAACTCAAGGGCAAAAAACCCAAACAATCAAAAAATTTAATGGAGCATAATTAAAGTAAGAGTTTCAATAAACCTGAAGTTTAGACTGTAGATGAGAGACTCAGCAAGGTTTTCCTTCTAGAACAACAAAAGCCTGTGCATTCCTGGCATTACTTTCTTCATCTCCACTCACTTGTTTGACAATTACAGTTCAATGTGTACATTCTTCAATCAATAGCAATCACCCCACAGTGAGCTATAATGTGTACTAAGATTAGCCCCACTGGGGAAAAAAAAAACTAATATTTGCATCCTTACTAATGATGCATATCAAAAGGAAAGTAATTTCCAGAGCTTACCATTCCATTGTTTTCTATATTTCATTTCAAAATTGAGCCACCTAGTAAGGAAAATGAGTTAGGAGACCTCAATAATATATAGATAGAAAATTAGTTTTAAATGGGAGCATCAAAAGCAAAGACATTACTTTGCCGACTAAGGTCTGTCTAGTCAAGGTTATGGTTTTTCCTGTGGTCATAGATGGATGTGAGAGTGGACTGTGAAGAAGGCTGAGCACCAAAGAATTGATGCTTTTGAACTGTGGTGTTGGAGAAGACTCTTGAGAGTCCCATGGGCTGCAAGGAGATTCAACCAGTCCATTCTGAAGGAGATCAACCCTGGAATTTCTTTGGAAGGAATGATGCTAAAGCTGAAGCTCCAGTACTTTGGCCACCTCATGTGAAGAGTTGACTCTGATGCTGGGAAGGATTGGGGGCAGGAGGAGAAGGGGACGACCGAGGATGAGATGGCTGGATGGCATCACGGACTCAATGAACATCAGTCTGAGTGAACTCCGGGAGATGGTGATGGACAGGGAGGCCTGGCGTGCTGCGATTCATGAGGTCGCAAATAGTCAGACACGACTGAGTGACTGAACTGAACTGAATGGATTATAACTTGAGGTGAGTTCTTATTATTGCTGTAACTCTAATCCTTTAGATTCTCTATCGCATCAGCCTAATAATTTATCATAAGTACTAATACCAATAGGGACATCTACTGGTAAATTTACAGTGAGTAGAGAAAGAAAGAATATATTAGGCAAGAAGTCTAAGTATGGGAAGTCAACATTGGCAGTAAAGTAAAGGTCAGTATGGCCTTGAGAGGAAGGAAGGTTCTGAAAGTTTCCTGAAACACCAAGAAGGAGTCAGATGTGAGGAATTAGCTTAATTTGTAAACCAGAAACTACCAGAAGAAATTTAAGTTCATAAAAATATTACAATGCTAAAATCCAAAATTTAGACAGAGAATAGGATAGGGTCGGGTATATAGACATTCAGAATTCTCCATTGCTTAGTGCATCAGGCACTCAAGGACCACCCTCACTGAAGGCTTTCTCTATTGCTCACCCTACAGGTACCAGCATAGAGAAAGAGATAGCTCTACTCCACAGGCAGTTGAACCCCCTTTAATGGCCTCCTGGCTTTCCTTAAGAAGCATTTCATGGAGCAGATTTCCTCCATCCCATCCCATCAGGCTGACTCCCCACGGTCAACAGAGGTCCTCACCATGGGATCATTCCACAATCCCCATGGCTCCAGCTCCCAGCTTCCATGGACACCAGTGGACTTCCAACCCTGTCCAAGGTATGAAAGCTGCAGCATGGCTTGTCTACGTGGTTCTCACTCCATTCAGACTGTCACAGATTAGTGAGTTCACTCCCCAACCACTTCAAATGCATCCCCGGTCACTGTGGACGGCCATGGATGCGGGGATCTCTCCCCTGCGCTTCAGCTTCCTCACCCCCAGGTGCAGTCTGGTCCCCTTGCTCTCCTCCTCCTTTCCCCTTCCTCCTTGTCTGTTCTTTCCTTTACCCTACCGAGTTCTGTATGGATCCGGATATTCCTTCTCAGTTCTCAGGGAGTCCCTCCAGTGCTCACCTGGTCTTCTGTGGGAACTGCTGCATCTCTAGACATTCCTGAATATCCATGGAGAGAGGTGAACCCCACTTCCACCCACTGCTCTGTCATCTTGTCCACCCACATTTGTGCATGTATTAGGAATGAGTTTCCCTTTCTATTAAGTAACACTGTCATCACCACACATGTTGAACTTTTGCTTTTTGAAGAGAACACAGGTAAGTTCCACTCTCTTCAGTTGAGTCCGTCATCCATTCATGGCTGACTATTAAAGACCACATGGACTGCAGTATGCCAAGCTTCCCTGTACATCCCAGACTCCCAGAGCTTAGTCAAACTCATGTCCATCAAGTTGGTGATGCCGCATGATGATGTCCAGTCTCTCAGACAATTTCAAAAATACAACACAATCTTATTAGTTAAGGTAACCATTCTCTACGTCAGATTCTCAGTTCAGTTCTGTTGCTCATTCATTTTGGACTCTCTGTGACCCTTTGGACTGCAGCAACACGTTTCCCTATCCATAACCAACTCCCAGAGCTTGCTCAAACTCATGATTAGATCTCATGATTAGATCATGAAGCTCAAATTTAGATCTTCAGATCTTATTAATTTTTTATATATGAAATGTGTAACCTTTAGAATTCTCTCCCTATTTCCCTTACCCTCCAGTCTTTGGCAATCATTTTCTACTATGAGTTCCATCTTTTCTTCTTTTTTGGAGATTCCTTATAATTGGGATCATATGGTATTTGTCTTTGACTTAGTCCACTTAGCATGATGTCCTCCAGTTTCATCCATGTTGCCACAAATGTGAAGATTCTTTCTTTTTCTAATGGCTAAATAATATTTACCTATATATGTCAATGACATTGTTTTATTTTTTTTTAACATTTTTTATTTTTATTTTTATTTTTTCTACCCCCCTCCCACTTCCCTCCCCATAACATCTCTCTGGGTCATCCCCATGCACCAGCCCCAAGCATGCTGTATCCTCGTCAGACATAGACTGGCGATTCGATTCTTACATGATAGTATACATGTTACAATGCCATTCTCCCAAATCATCCCACCTTCTCCCTCTCCCTCTGAGTCCAAAAGTCCGTTATACACATCTGTGTCTTTTTTCCTGTCTTGCATACAGGGTCGTCATTGCCATCTTCCTAAATTCCATATATATGTGTTAGTATACTGTATTGGTGTTTTTCTTTCTGGCTTACTTCACTCTGTATAATCGGCTCCAGTTTCATCCATCTCATCAGAACTGATTCAAATGAATTCTTTTTAACGGCTGAGTAATACTCCATTGTGTATATGTACCACAGCTTTCTTATCCATTCATCTGCTGATGGACATCTAGGTTGTTTCCATGTCCTGGCTATTATAAACAGTGCTGCAATGAACATTGGGGTACATGTGTCTCTTTCAATTCTGGTTTCCTCGGGGTGTATGCCCAGCAGTGGGATTGCTGGGTCATAAGGTAGTTCTATTTGCAATTTTTTAAGGAATCTCCACACTGTTCTCCATAGTGGCTGTACTAGTTTGCATTCCCACCAACATTGTAGGAGGGTTCCCTTTTCTCCACACCCTCTCCAGCATTTATTGCTTCCAGATTTTTGGATCGCAGCCATTCTGACTGGTGTGAAGTGGTACCTCATTGTGGTTTTGATTTGCATTTCTCTAATAATGAGTGATGTTGAGCATCTTTTCATGTGTTTGTTAGCCATCCGTATGTCTTCTTTGGAGAAATGTCTGTTTAGTTCTTTGGCTCATTTTTTGATTGGGTCGTTTATTTTTCTGGAGTTGAGCTGCATAAGTTGCTTGTATATTTTTGAGATTAGTTGTTTGTCAGTTGCTTCATTTGCTATTATTTTCTCCCATTCAGAAGGCTGTCTTTTCACCTTGCTTATATTTTCCTTTGTTGTGCAGAAGCTTTTAATTTTAATTAGATCCCATTTGTTTATTTTTGCTTTTATTTCCAGAATTCTGGGAGGTGGATCATAGAGGATCCTGCTGTGATTTATGTCTGAGAGTGTTTTGCCTATGTTCTCCTCTAGGAGTTTTATAGTTTCTGATCTTACATTTAGATCTTTAAATGACATTGTTTTAATCCATTCACCTGTTGAAAGATACTCAGGTTGTGCCTATACCAAGTCTACTGTGAATAATGCTGCAATGAACATGGGGATACAGATCTCTCTTTGACACAATGATTTCATTTCCTTTGACTATCTAGAGTGGGATAAGGGATCACATAACAGTTCTCTTCTAATGGCTGGATGGCATCACCGACTTGACGGACGTGAGTTTGAGTGAACTCCAGGAGTTGGTGATGGACAGGGAGGCCTGGCATGCTGCAATTCATGGGGTCACAAAGAGTTGGACACAACTGAGCAACTGAACTGAACTGAACTGAACTGAACTCCCTTCCCCCCAGCGACCATAAGTTCGTTTTTTCAGTCTGTGAGCCTCCTTCTGCTTTGTAAGTAATTTCATTTGTATCATTTCTTTTTAGATACCACCTGTAAGGAATATTGTATGATATTTCTCCTTCTCTTTCTGACTTAATCTACTCAGCATGACTCTCTAGGTCCATTTATGGACCTAGCATATGGAACAATCTATGTTGCTACAAATGGCATTATTTCATTCTTTTCAATGACTGAGTAATATTTTGCTGTATATATGTACCACATCTTCTTTTTTTGTTGTTTATATGTATCTATTTATTAATATTTACCACTTAATAGAGTCGCCATTTCCTTCCTGCATCCTTTTTGTTTTTTGGCTGTATCAATTTATCTATTTTTTATTTTTGTAATATATATTTATTTATTTTAATTAGAGGCTAATTCCTTTACAATACTATATTGGTTTTGCCATACATCAACATGAATCCATCATGGGTGTACACATGCTCCCCATCCTGAACCCCACTCCCACCTCCCTCCCCATCCCATCCCTCTAGGTCATCCCAGTGCACCAGCCCCAAGCGTCCTGTATCATGCATCCAACCTGGACTAGCAATCCATTTCGCATATGATATTATATATGTTTCAATGCCATTCTCCCAAATCATCACACCCTCACCCTTTCCCACAGAGTCCAAAAGGCTGTTCTATGCATCTGTGTCTCTTTTGCTGTCTCACATACAGGGTTATAGTTAACATCTTTCTAAATTCCATATATATGCGTTAGTATACTGTATTGGTGTTTTTCTTTTTGGCATACTTCATTCACTCTGTATAATAGGCTCCAGTTTCATCCACCTCATTAGAACTGATTCAAATGTATTCTTTTTAATGGCTGAGTGATACTCCATTGTGTATATGTACCACAGCTTTCTTATCCGTTCGTCTGCTGATGGACATCTAGGGTGCTTCCATGTCCTGGCTGTGATAAACAGTGCTGCAACACTTTTACATTGGGGTAAAAGTGTCTCTTGCAAGTCTGGTTTCCTTGGTGTGTATGCCTAGCAGTGGGATTGTGGGGTCATATGACAGTTCTATTTCCAGTTTTTTAAGGAGTCTCCACACTGTTCTCCATAGTGGCTATACTAGTTTTCATTCCCACCAGCGGTGTAAGAGGGTTCCCTTTTCTCCACAGGCTCTCCAACATTTACTGCTTGTAGACTTTTGGATAGCAGCCATTCTGACTGGAGTGAAATGGTACTTAATTGTGGTTTTGATTTGCATTTCTCTCATAATGAGTAACGTTGATCATCTTTTCATGTGTTTGTTAGCCATCTGTATGTCTTCTTTGGAGAAATGTCAGTTTAGTTCTTTGGCCCGTTTTTTGATTGGGTGGTTTATTTTTCTGGAATTGAGCTCCAGGAGATGCTTGTATATTTTTGAGATTAATTCTTTGTCAGTTACTTCATTTGCTATTATTTTCACCCATTCTGAAGGCTGTCTTTTCACCTTGCTTATAGTTTCCTTTGTTGTGCAGAAGCTTTTAATTTTGATTAGCTCCCATTTGTTCATTTTTGCTTTTGTTTCCAATATTCTGGGAGGTGGGTCATAGAGGATCCTGCTGTGATTTATGTCGGAGAGTGTTTTGCCTATGTTCTCCTCTAGGAGTTTTATCGTTTCTGGTCTTATGTTTAGATCTTTAATCCATTGTGAGTTTATTTTTGTGTATGGTGTTAGAAAGACTATTTCCATCATCTAATTTTAAATAACCATTTTATTCTTCGATACCACGCCCCTTTAAACTAACTAAGAGCAGAGAAAATGTAAATGCTGTAGTAAATCAGTATTAAATGCTGATATGTTATCCTTAATTACATTACTGCTCTTCTGGTAAATTGGAAGAAGACTCATGTTCAGGTCTCATTCAGGAGGATGAAATCTCTATTTTGTAAGTTCTCTTGTCCAAACTCAATTCTTGCTCACTTCAGTCTTAAATTCTGTTACCTACAAAGAATGGACACGAAAAGTAATATTAAAATCATGCTTGCAAAAGTCAATGATTTTATGCTTCTGTTGGCCAAAGTAGGGCCAGGAATAATTTCTGAAATATAATACATCATGGAAGCATGAAGGTATAGTTCTAATATCAAAGAGGAGATGTTTGGAGATGATTCAAAAACTAAGCTCCATGGGTTTTCAGGATGTACTCTGGACCAGACAGGTAAATTTGGTCCCTAAAAAGTCAAAGTCAGGAAAAGAGAGGCCTTGTTCACAGATCCAATGATGTAGTATTGGAGCTGATCCAATGATGTTGTATTGGTGCTGACCAGGTAATATTCTTATATTATCATTTGGAGATTTATTTGCTATTTTCTTGAAGAAACAAATGTAACAAGAAGATTAAAGATTCATTAAAGTAGAAGAGCTGTCAAAGTGCCTAGAAAAAGGATAGTCAGCAAAACCAAGCCCCCATACTGATAACTGTCAAAGACTTTAACAGTGAGTATTATAGACAGAACAGAACAAGTGGATAAAACCAATGCTCTAGGGTCACTGCAATTTTGCAGTCAAAGACAAAATATTTTTCTCTTTCAGCACAGTCATCACAGCTTCCGCTGTGGTCCTGGCTACACACATGCAGACCGAAGGCACACTGACGTGTGATATGACATCAGGAAGTGAAAAGATGAGTGTTATGGTGCCCAGTCATCTGCATTGGCTAATAATGGGACCTAGGGAAAATTACTTGCCCTCTCCAAGTCATTGCATCTTCATTGACATAACTTGATGATCATAGTGAAGATTAAGGCTATCTCACAGGGTTACTGTGAAACACAAATTTTAAGAGGTTCTGAAGTTTTGGGGAAAGTATAAAAGACATGCATGGGGTTATTAATGTGAGTGAGCAGATCCAAGGTACAGTATCCTTTTTCTCTTAGTATTCTCTTTGTACTCAACAGTAGCAATCAGTCAGTCATGTGTTTAGTCTTACCCCAGCGTGATGGTAAACCACACAGATCAACTGGACTTTTCTTGTCATTTCAGTGTCTAAAATTCAAGCATTAGTCAATGTAGAGTGAAAAAATTACAAACTCCTTGAGGGCCTCCCTGTCAGAGTCTGCAGAGTCCCAGCACTAAATTGTCTTAAAAAAAAAAAAAAAAGGCCTAAGCACTCTGGCTCAGAATTTAGTTCCAAATCTTTGCAGAGCACAGAAGTAGTTCTGGGAGAAATAGAGAAAATGCAGAGAGTAATCTACTTCTCCACATTCTGTGCAAATATCATCATCCATCTAAATTTACACAGAAGGCGCTCCTTCTTCCCCACCCGAGCTACTACAGCACCAACTCCTACTCAGAGCAACAGGGAAAGAAAAGGTTGCCTCCACAGGATGGATTTGATAACCTCAAGTAACTAGATCATCTCAGAATGGCTCATGTTTTTATTTAAACAGGGTCCTGCCTGCTGCTGCTGCTGCTGCTGGTCATGTCAAATCTGCTCCTGTACCAGGGCAACGCATGCCCATCCTGTTTTCCTAACATGTTTGACATCCCCCTTACATCCCTTAGAGATCTGTTTCTCAATGCCACCAGGCTCATCCATGATATTTTTGGCCTTTCCTGGATAATGTTCCCTGAGTTTGTAAGTACTTTGGTTGTGGTGTTTTAGTTCCTAAGTCATGTCTGACTACTGTAACCCCATGGACTGTGTATTCCACTAGGCTCCCAGATAGAACCTTTGCCTTTGTTACTGAGCTATACTGTGCTTTCAACAAGAAGGCAGCATCAGCCAAACGTCAAATAACACAGTCTCTAGGTCAAAGAAGCCATCAGCTCATAAGATGTGGAAATCAAAGAAAGGATCCGTTTTGCAAAATCACAAAGATTCCTAAGAAGTGCAATAACTGTTTCAATTTCCTCCTCATTTTTTTGGTAAATTTCCAAAATACATGAGTTTGTATTTGTCAGCCAAGAATGCCAGCGAAGAATACAATAGACTCAGTGGAATAATCAATAGAAATTTATTTCCTCACAATTCTGGGGGCTAAAAGTCTCAGATCAGGGTGCCAGCAAGGTGAGGTTCTGGTAAGAATTCTTTCTTCCCAGGCTGGCTTCTCCCTGTGTCCTCACACAGGGTGGGGGGTTGGGAAAAGAGATAGAGGAAAAGACACAGAGACACAGAGAGAATTCTCTGGTGTTTCCCTTCCTGAAGACACTAAACCTATTGGATGAGTGTTCCACCCTAAGAGCTCATTTAACCTTAATGAGCTTCTCTGGTGGCTCAGATGGTAAAGAATCTGCCCACAGTTGAGAGACCGGGGTTCAATCCCTGGGTCTGGAAGGTTCCCTGGAGAAGGGAATGGCAAGCCACTCCAGTATTCTTGCCTGAGAAACCCATGGACAGAGGAGTCTGGTGGGCTAAAGAACATGAGGTCCCAAAAAACTGAACCCTTTTCAAAACACAGTACTTTGGCAGTTAAGGCTTAACATACGAATTTGAAGAAAACACATTCAGTCCATAATACTACCTGACATAAAGCACTAAAGTAAAAGAGGAGAGGGAAAAAGTTGCTTAAAGCTTAACATTCCAAAAACTAAGATCATGGCATCTGGTCTCATCACTTCATGGGAAATAGATGCAGAGCAGTGCAAACAGTGTCAGACTTTATTTTGGGGGGCTCCAAAATCACTGCAGATGGTGACTGCAGCCATGAAATTAAAAGATGCTTATCCCTTGAAAGGAAAGCTTTGACTAACCTAGATAGCATATGGAAAAGCAAAGACATTGCTTTACCGACAAGTTCCTTCTAGTCAAGGCTATGGTATTTCCAGTAGTTATGTATGGATGTGAGAGTTGGACTGTGAAGAAAGCTGAGCACCGAAGAATTGATGGTTTTGAACTGTGGTGTTGGAGAAGACTCTTGAGAGTCCCTTGAACTGCAAGGAGATCCAACCAGTCCATTCTAAAGGAGATCAGCCCTGAGGGTTCTTTGGAAGGAATGATACTAAAGCTGAAACTCCAAAACTTAGGCCACCTCATGTGAAGACTTGACTCATTGGAAAAGACTCTGACGCTGGGAGGGATTGGGGGCAGGAGGACATGGGGATGACGGAGGATGAGATGGCTGGATGGCATCACCGACTTGATGGATGTGAGTTTGAGTAAACTCCGGGTGTTGGTGATGGACAGGGAGGCCTGGTGTGCTGTGATTCATGGGGTCGCAAAGTGTAGGACATGACTGAGTGACTGAACTGAACTGAACTGAACTGGGGAAAGCGAAGCATGTTGATTTTCTGGTCGGTTCAGTGTTGCTCTGGGCTTTCTTCTCCAGGCTCAGTATAAATAGGCAATAAGTGAGAACTGCTCTGCAGTGAACTGGGTGGATGAACTGTGTTAAACAAAGCTGAATCCTGGTCACAGATACAAATACTGGCAGGTGTTTTTAATGCTAAAAGTTATTGTTTTAAGATTTGCAGTGAATAGCTTTAGAGCTACAGTAGAATGGGAGTTTACAATTGGAAACAATTATTCTCTTTCTGATGAAGGTATTTGGAAGTTGTATGTTAATTCTTTTAGGTCAATCAAGGAGCACACAGTAGAGCAGACAGCTAATAAAAAGCGGTGCTAAAGGTTTCTGTTCCACTCACTTTGTTCTTTTTACTCACTAGTTTTTTGTTTCATCCTCCATTTTTGACTACCCATTTTTTCCCATATCTTCCAAGTAATCTCTTGAAATGTTCATAACTTTTGCTAAAGACTAGTTTTTCTCTATCAGTGTGTTAGCTAGATTTTTCTACTCTATTATTCTCAGTCCATTGCTTAGTATTTCCTATAACTCTATGTCAAATTTTTCTGTCATACCATTTTCCCACCATAAACAACATTGCCTACCTGGGACGAACGCTAAGCTTTTTGGTGTCTGGATTCAGTGATAAGCGAAAGTCATAACTGTATAACACCTTATAAGGGAATATATTGGCTCTAACGCACAGTAAACAAGAGATCAAATGGTTAAATATAGGTGCATGCATGCATTCTAAGTCACTTCATTTGTGTCCAACTCTTTGCAACCCTACTGACTGTAGCCCAACAGGCTCCTGTGTCCAGTGGATTGGCCAGGCAAGAATACTGGAGTATGCTGCTGTACCCTCTTTGCCAGTGATGCTCCTCACCTAGGGATCAAAACCTGAGTCTTCGTATATGTCCTGCATTGGCAGGAATGTTCTTTACCACTACCATCACCTGAGAAGCACCAAATATTGGTACATATGTCCTAATATTTGGTTCAAACACTAAAGAATAATAAAAAACCCTATAATAATTATAACAGAGAAGGGAAAACATTAAACTTAGAAAAGATTAGATGTTAAAATCAATTTTATAGGACCATGTATAGAAAAGATAGGAAAGGAATGACTTTCAAATATTGTGATTCCCTCCCAATAAAAAAAGTATACATCTATCAACTTGTTAATGTTCTATTAATGGGTTCATCTACTGAATGCTGAACAACTGTAACTAATTGTCTGATCACTTTTAGGATGAGCAGGATGCCCAGGAAAACTATACCATATCAATGCCTCTAACAACTGACATATCAATTCCCTCCATACCCCTGAAGATAAAAAACACCTCCAACGCATGCATGTGAGACTTTTACCTGGGTTTTTTACCAGCTCAAATGAGGCAGTATGTAGGTTACCAGGCTTCAGATTATTAGAGGTAATGGTAACTGTACATGCAGGAAAGGTGCAGGACTGTAAGCAATTGCAGAGAAATTATACTATGCAGTTGATGAAGCATGAGCAAAATTAAGGGATGACTAAAGATCTTTGAAGCAACATAAATAACAGATCTATAAATTGTCCATGGAGACAAGTTTAGTTCAATCAATGCATTAGACACAGGATTGCAGCTATTATACTGTACAAAAACAGGAAATGAATGGAAACATCCATGTGTAAAATAAAAGATGCAAAATTTATGAATATGTAAGAAACACACCCAGTTTTGAGTACTCCCTGTTACTAGTGACTCCTGCGTGGAAGTCCTCTATGCACCACGAGCCATTTCGTCCACCTTTCAAGTCTCCCCGATTCTGCTTCTAGAGGATCTAAGAGCCTCTTGATGAACGTGAAAGAGGAGGTAAAAACGTTGGCTTAAAGCTCAACATTCAGAAAACTAAGATCATGCATCATATTATCTATGTATGATGACACCTAAAACTGAAATAGCATATTTTTCAATGTGACCTATGTATGATGATCATATAAATATTATGTTATATACATGACACATATGCATACCTCCAGTTAAGTTCAGTCACTCATCATATCGCACACTTTGAGACCTCACGGACTACAACACATCAGGC
>NW_017215770.1:0-13660 GCF_001704415.2 Capra hircus
CTTCAAGAGTTTTGGTTGTTTCTTTCCATCATTCCAGAACACTGGGGCCTATATGCTGTATGTAATTTCCACTGATATTTAGAGCTTCACATACCTGTTAATTAACGCGGCTACAAAGACAGGGCCATTGTCGGATTCTATACTGGTTGGAAACCCAAGTCTGGGAATTATTTCTCAAATCAGCGAGCTACTTCATTTTCTTTTTCAGATCAGGTAGGGAAGGCCTCTGCCCAACCGGAGAAGGTACCTACTATTCTAGTAAGTCATGATAACAGGTGACTGCCTTTGCTTCCCCGAAGGACACTCGCTTTCCCTGCATCCTGAGAACTCCACGTCTCAGCCAGTTGGAAAAGCGCTTCTTGGAGGTCATTATTCAGGGGCAATTTCCCCTGGAGCCCGGGGCCATAGGGAGCGGCTCCACACTCCCAGGGAAAGGCAGAGCCACAGCCACACATCTGTCCCATCCCCTTTGCTCTGTAGGAGAGCTCTAGTGAGCCTAGGTCTGTCAGGAAAATTCTTGGCTCCTATGGGGACACATTCTATGTGTGAAACTGCATCCAGGACCTAGGGGCCACAGGGCGCCTGTTTCTCTCGGGGCGGAGGGGTGGGGGCCTGAAGCAGTGCGGCCCAGCAACAGCTTCCACATCCATCCAATTGCTCTTTCTTACCTCTGATAGAACTAGCTTTGTTCCAGCCTTTGGCAATTTGGAGGCAAGCGGGCCCCACTTCCTCCCCAAGGAGGCATGGGACCTACTCTTGAGTGGAAATGCCCCTCACGGAGCTGAACCCAGGAAGGCACCCAGTCATGTCTGACACATTCCTGCATCCTGCCTTCTTCATGAGCAATACCGCTATAAGCTAGGAATGTCTTTCCAAGGCTCAGAAAGGACAGGGGAGATGCATGGTGCTGCCTCTGGAATTTCGGTCCTCTGAGCAGACCTGGAGGTCTCCCCTTGAAGGAGCTAACCAGTTTCTTCCAAAATACAGGCTTGCAAACACACACTGGGTGGCTGCCTCTTCTTCCCTGAAGGACGATCACTTTCCCCGCATCCTGTGAACTCTGCATCCCAGCCTGCTGGAAAAGCGCTTCTTGGAGGTCATTTTTCAGGGACAATTTTCCCTGGAGCCCGGGGCCGTAGGGAGGGCCCCATGCTCGCTGGGAAAGGCAGAGTCACATCCACAGTCTGTTCTACCCCTTTTGCCCTGTAGGAGAGCTCTAGTGAGCCTAGATCTGTCAGGAAAATTCTTGGCTCCTATGGGGACACACCCTGTGTGTTAACCTGCATATCGGACCTAGGGGCCACAGGGCGCCTGTTCCTCTCGGGGGGGACCCTGAAGTGGTGCGGCCCAGCAACAGCCTGAACATCCATCCGATTGCTCTTTTCTTCCTTCTGATAGAGCTAGCTTTGCTTCTCGCTTTGGCATTTCGGAAGCCAGGGGGGAGCCCCACCGCTGTTGTCCTGGGGTCTATTGGAGGTACCGGGTCTTTTGGAACCCCAGCATGGCACCCGACCCCCTCAGACACACTCCCGCAGCCTCCTTCCCCATGGGCAGGACTGTTCTGACCTAGGAATGTGTTCCCAAGGCTCAGAAAATGCAGGGAAACACACGGCCCTGACTCTGGAACTGAGGCCGTTGGAGCAGGCCTGGAGGTCTGACGTCTGAGACGCCAAACACTTGCTGCAAGATACAGGTGTGAAAACACACTCTCTGGGGCTGCCTTTCCTTCCTCCAAGGAAGAGAGCTTTTTCCAGTCTCCTCCGTGCTGAGTCATACAAGGCTGCGAAAGGTCTGGCTTAGAGGGCATTTCTCAGCGGCAATGGCCCCTGAGGCCCTGCACCCAGGGAGGGATCCTACCCTCCCAGGGGAAGTCAAAGCAACCTTCCAAACAGCTGTTCTATCATATTTCCTCTGCCAGGAGGGAGCTAGTGAGCCCAGGTCTGTCTGGAACGTTCTTGGATCCTGCGGGGAAATCATCCTGGGAGCCCACCTGGATACCAGTCGTAGGGGCTAAAATTCGCATTTTCCTTCCTTGGAGCCCTAACGCAGTACAGCCTAGCAACTGCTTGAAAATCCATCCTGTTTGCTGTTTTCTTCCCTCTGACAGAGCGAGCTTTGCTCCCCATTTTGGGATTTCAGAAGCAAGGTGGTGGCCTGCAACTCCTTGCCTGGGGTCCATTGGAGGTGCAAGGTGCCCTCGACCAGGTGACCCCAGCATGACACCTGGCCCCCTCAGACACACTCCCGCAGCAGTCCCCATGGGCAGGACTGCTCTCACCTAGGAATGTGTTTGCAAGGCCAGGAAACTGCAGGGAGACACAAGGCCCTGATTCTGGAATTGAGTCTGTTGGAAACAGGCCTGCAGGTCTTCTGTCTAACAAGCCAAACACTTGCTGCAAGATACAGGCCTGAAAACACACTCTTGGGCTGCCTTTCCTTCCTCCAAGGAAGAGAGTTTTCTCAGCCTCCTGTGGGCTGAGAGTCACACAGGGCTGAAAAGCACTTGCTGGGAGATTCTTTTTCATTGGCCATGGCCCCCTGAGGCCCTGTGCTCAGGGAGGGCTCCCTCCCTCCCAGGGAAAGTCAAAGGAAGCTCCAAACGGCTGTTCAATCATGTTTCTGAGAGAGTCATTGCCAAGGCAGGTTTCTAAGAAGTTCAAGGGTCCCCAAGGAGAGAGGGGTCTAGAATTCTCAAGGAGGAAGAAAGGACAAACTGTTTTCCCCTCTACATTCCTTAGGATTATATAACAATCATGCATCCTTCTTGAGGACGGTCTCTGGAAAAAACCTTCTGGCTAATCCTGTTATCTTAAAATGTCAATTATGGGAGTAGGTCTAGTGAGTCTTTACAACCTCCAGACATTCTTTTGTTCGTTGTCATAACTTATTGGAGAGTATATAACTCCATTACTAACACTAGCAAGGGGTACGCTTTCTGCCCCTTGTGATGTCTCTGTCAGAAGCTTTCTCTATCTCCTTTATCCTTTAATAAAACTCTATTGCACAAAAGCTCTGAGCAATCAAGCCTCGTCTTGGGCCCTGGATTGAATTCTTCTCCTCCATAAGCCAAGAATCCCAGCATCTTTTCGTGGTTCAGCAACAATATTTCATTTCCTCTGCAGGAGAGAGCTAGTGAGCTTAGGTCTGTCTGGAACATTCTTGGATCCTGTGGGGAAAATATCCTGTGCACACATCTGGATACTGGGCCTAGAGGCCAAAATTCGCATTTCTTTCCCGGGGAGCCCTAACGTGGTGTGACTTAGCAACTGCTTGAAAATCCATCCCATTGCTGTTTTCCTCCTTCTGACAGAGCTAGCTTTGTTCCCTGCTTTGGGATATCTCAACCGAAGGGCCGGTCCATAGCTACTCGCCTGGGGCCCATTGGATGTGCAAGGTGCCCTCGACTAGGTGACCCTAGCATGGCACTCAGCCCGCTCAGACACACTCCCGAGGCTTCTTTCTCATGGGAAGCACTGCTCCAACCTAGGAATGTGTCTGCAATGCTTGGAAAGTGCAGTGAGACACACAGCCCTGACTCTGCAATTGAGGCCCTCAGAGCAAGCCTGCAGCTCTGATGTCTGAGAAGCAAAACACTTGCTGCAAAGAGAGGCCTGAAAACACACTCTCTGTGGATGACTTTCCTTCCTCTAAGGAAGATAGTTTTCCCAGTCTCCTGCTTCCTGAATGTCACACACAGCTGGAATGCGCTTGCTTGGAGGTCGTGATTCAGTGGCAATGACCCCTGAGGCCCTTTGCCCAGGGAGGGCTCCCACACTCACAGGCAAATCAAAGCAACTTCCAAGTGAGTCAGCTCTTCACATCAAGTGGCCAAAGTATTGGAGTTTCAGGTTCAGTATTAGTCCTTCCAATGTATATTCAGACCTGATTTCCTTTAGGATGGAGTGGTTGCGTCTCCTTGTAGTCTAAGCGACCTACAAGCATCTTCTTCCAACACCACAGTTCAAAAGCATCCAATTTTCAGCTGTCACTTTCTTTATAGTACATCTTTTCATATCCATCCATGACATATGGAAAAACCATAGCCTTGACTGGATGGATCTTTGTTGGCAAAGCAACGTCTCGGCTTTTTTAATATGCTGTCTAGTTTGGTCATCACTTTTCTTCCAAGTCATAAATATGTTTTAAGTTCATGGAGGCAGCCATCACCTGCAGTGATTTCCAAGGCCCCCCAAAATAGTCTGCTGCTGTTTCCAATGTTTTCCCATCTATTTGCCATGAAGTGATGAGACTGGATGCAATGATTTTAGTTTTCTGAATGCTGAGCTTTAAGCTAACTTTTTCACTCTCCTCTTTCACTTTCATCAGGAGACTCTTTAGTTCTTCTTCACTTTCTGCCATAAGGGTGGTGTCATCTGCATATCTGAGATTATTTGATATTTCTCCCAGCAATCTGGATTCCCAGCGTGTGCTTCCTCCAGCCCAGTGTTTCTCATGATGTACTCTGCATATAAGTTAAATAAGCAGGGTGACAATACACTGCCTTGACATATTCCTTTTCCTATTTAGAACCAGTCTGTTGTTCCATGTCCAGTTCGAACTGGTTTCTTCCTGACCTGCATACAGGTTTCTCAAGAGACAAGTCAGGTGGTCTGGTATTCCCATCTCTTTCAGATTTTTCCCAGTTTATTGTGATCCACACAGTCAAAGGCTTTGGCATAGTCAATAAAGCAGAAATAGATGTCTTTTTTTTCTGGAACTCTCTTGCTTTTTCAATGATCCAGTGGATGTTGGCAGTTTTGATCTCTTGGTTTCTCTGCATGTTTTAAATCCCTCTTGAACATTTGGAAGTTCACAGTTCATGTGAACTTGGAGAATTTTGAGCATTACTTTACTAGTGTGTGAGATGAGTGCAATTGTGCAGCAGCTTGAATATTCTTTGTCATTGCCTTTCTTTGGGATTGGAATGAAAACTGACCTAATGACTAGATGTTTTCAATTGCATATGCTGAAAGAACTGGCTGTGCAGTTTTGAAGAAAAAAAAAATCATTTTAACCCATTTTCTCTGAAGTGCAAGGCATATCATGGCCATCCCTGAATCATAAAGTCACCTTTTTCTTTATGTAGTCATAGTTTCATGCCTAAATTATAGGCCAACTCATGCTCAAATTGACTCTGATGTCAGGGGCAGATCAACTAATAAAAAGCTTGGATTGTCCCTCTGGAGGGAAAGTGAGATCTTTGTCCCACGAGAAGAATCTGAAGGGTTAAGGGAACTTGCAAGAGTGGGGGAAAGCTTAGTCCATCCTACATGTACCAAAATCTTAATAAGGCTTATTTACTTTACCGAAGTAAAAAACAGATGATGAAAACAATTATAAATCAATGAAAGGTAAAGAAACTCATAGTCTGTTATCAAAAATTGGCATTCTAAGAAAACTTTGTTCTCTTAACCTAGAGAGGAGACTAAATTCCATCTGGTACCAGCTTACCAGAAGACAAACAAACAAACAAACAAATTATCGGTAAGCTTAAAAAATGTATATTCCATATATCTTGAAGTAGCAGTATTTCTGCAAAGGCATCAGTGTGAAATCATAGAAGACATGGTTAAAACCTGATTAAATAGAAATTGACAATGTAATCTGGTCACTGCTGCGACTTGAAATGCTTTAATATGATAACTGGAATTATAACTGACAGCATTTGACC
Organism: Capra hircus; assembly: GCF_001704415.2. Lineage (NCBI taxonomy): Eukaryota > Metazoa > Chordata > Mammalia > Artiodactyla > Bovidae > Capra > Capra hircus. The sequence continues at coordinate 5,672 of NW_017215770.1, forward strand.
AGGACATATCAGATTTTCACGGATGTCAGATAATTTCTAGGATATCTATATTAGGAACTGAAGGAATCTTTGACCTAGGAAAGGAAAACAACAGTCTCAAAGGCCCTTGCTGAATATCTATCAGCAAGGAATGTCTTTGCAAAGGATCGCAAAATGAAGGGAAATTACACCGACCTGCCTCTGCAAACTTCGGTCCTCTGAGCAGATCTGGAGGTCTCCCTTTGTATAAGCTAACCTGTTCTTCCAAATAGAGGTTTGCAACACAAAACAAGTGGCCGCCTATTCTTCCTCGAAGGAGGATCTCTTTCCCCACATCCCTGCGAACTCCTTTTCCCAGCCTCCAGGAAGCGCTTCTTGCAGTTCCTTTCAGAAAATCCTATGGACGGAGAAGCCTGGTAGGCTGCAGTCCGTGGGGTCGCTGAGGGTCGGACACGACTGAGCGACTGCACTTTCATTTTCACTTTCATGCATTGGAGAAGGCAATGGCAACCCACTTACTGTTCTTGCCTGGAGAATCCCAGGGACGGGGAGCCTAGTGGGCTACCGTCTATGGCGTCGCACAGAGTCGAACACGACTGAAGCAACTTAGCAGCAGCAGCAGCAGCAGTTCCTTTCTTAGGGGCAGTTATCCCTGAGATTGGGACCTGGAAAGGCAGAGCCACCTCCACACACACGTCTTTTCTGTCCCCTTTCCTCTGGAGGAGAGCTCTAGTGAGCCTAGGTCTGTCAGGAAAATTCTTGGCTTTGACGGGATCACACCCGGTGTGTGAACCTGCATACCCGACCTAGGGGCCACAGGGCACCTGTTTTGCTCGAGTGGGTCCTGGAGGGTGCAGCATAGCAAGAGCTTAAAAATCCATCCAATTTGTCTTTTTTTTTTTTTTACCTCGGAGAGAACGAGTTTGCTCCACCTCCACCCTTTGGCAGTGTGGAGGGAAGAGGGCACCACCCTCTCCCAAAGGGGACATAGGGCCTACCAGGAGAGAAAGGCCCCTTGAGGAGCTGAGCCCAGGTAGGCAGCCAGTGATGTCAAGCACACTCCCGCTGCTTGCTTCTTCATGGGCACTCCCACGATCTGCTAGGAATGTCTTTGCAAGGATCTCAAAGGGAAGGGGAGATACATGGCCCTGTCTCTGGAACTTCAGTCCTCTGAGCAGATCTGGAGGTCTTGAGTTGTATAAGCAAACCTGTTCCTTCCAAATAGAGGCTTGCAAACACACCCCGGTGGTTGCCTCTTCTTCCCCGAAGAAGTCTTTCTTTCCCCACATGCTGCGAACTCCCTGTCCCAACCTCCAAGAATAGCGCTTCTTGCCATTCCTTTCTTAGAGGCAGTTATCCCTGAGCTTGGGGCCGTAGGGAGTAGCCCCACACTCACAGGGAAAGGCAAAGACTCCTCCATACATCTCCTCTATCCCCTTTGCTCTGGAGGAGAGCTCTAGTGAGCCTAGGTCTTTCAGGAAAATTCTTGGCTTGGACAGGATCTCACCCTGTTTGTGAACCTGCATACCCAACCAGGGGCCACAGAGCACCTGTTTCAGTAAAGTGGGCCCTGAAAGGGTGCAGCCTAGCAAGAGCTTGAAAATCCATTCAATTGCTGTTTTTGTACCTCTGACAGAGCGAGCTTGGCTCCACCCTTTGGCAGTGAGGAGAAAAGAGGCATGACACCCTCCCCAAGGGGACATGGGGCCTATTCGAGAGGAAAGGCCCCTTGTGGAGATGAGGCCAGGAAGGCACACAGTCGTGTCAAACACACTCCCACTGCTTGCTTCTTCAGGGGCACACCCGCTATCAGCTAGGAATGTCTTTGCAATGATCACAAAGGGAAGGGGAGATACAGGGCCCTGCTTCTGGACCTCCGGTGCTCTGAGCAAATCTCGAGGTCTCCCGTTGTTGGTCAAGGGTCAAGTCAAAAGTTCAAGGTCAAGGTCAAATTCAAGTTGAAGTTCAAGGTCAAAGTTCAAGTTCAAGGTCAAGGTCAAGTTCAAGGTCAAGTTCAAGTTCAAGTTCAAGTTCAAGTTCTCAAGGTCAATCAAGTTCAAGTTCAAGGTCAAGGTCAAGTCAAGAAGTCAAGGTCAAGTCAAGTTCAAGTCAAGTTCAAGTCAAGTTCAAGTTCAAGTTCAAGTCAAGTTCAAGTTCAAGTCAAGTTCAAAGTTCAAGTTCAAGTTCAAGTTCAAGTTGAAGTTCAAGTTCAAGGTGAAGGTCAAGTTCAAGTTCAAGGTCAAGGTCAAGGCCAATTTCAAGTTCAAGTCAAGGTCAAGTCAAGGTCAAGGTCAAGTTCAAGTTCAAGGGCAGGGCAAGGCCAAGCCCAAGACCAAGGCAAGGGCAAGGGCACCGCAAGGGCAAGGCCAAGGCCAGGCCAAGGCAAAGGCCAAGGCCACCAAAGCGAAGCCCAAACTCCGTAACGCCTGACAAAAGGCAGAAGCCACTAGGCCCCTGTGCAGAGGAAGCCACTGAAGGCAGCAAGGCCACAGAGCTCCCCGACTCCCATTCCCACAGGAAGATGTGAGGATAAAGGGCCTCATCCCAGCACAGCACCCGCTCCCACCACCCCGCAACCCCGGCCCCCCGCCCCCGCAGCACGCACCCTGAAACAACACTGTCTTCCCAGAAAAGAGAACGGAGAAGCCATGTGTGTGCCAAAGGAGCAAGATGAACGAACGATGCCACGCCCTCCAATTTGGGCACACCTGACGCCTCGGAACCCCGGGCCTGGCCGATGGGTCCCCGCCGTTCTCGGGTGGGGGGGGTCAACACATTGGCCGAGAGCCCTTGCCCAGGCCACCCGCAAATCCCCTGAGATGTGATCCGACCACAGGGACCGAGGGCAAACGTACCGCTTGAGGTGCTGGAGGAGCCGACGAAGCCATGGTGGGAGAGGCACACGGGCACGCTGCAGACTGCTGGCCGAGTGGGCGGGGACCCAGCAGCTTAGGACTCTGGAGAACGGGAGGCGTCTCCGCCACCATTGACGTCAATAGGGTTTGGGTGGGTAGATGGGGGGGCGCCCCTGGCCTCTTTCCAAGCAGAGACCCTGGACGGAGTCCCGTGGAGCGAGTGGGCTTTTCCCGGGCACGGCTGTGCCCTGGACCGCCAAGATCCCCGTTGGGGTGGGCGGGCAGTTCGCGCGCTTTGGTTTGTGGCCCTCCCTCGCAGCGGGGGTGGGATCAACCCCGGGTGGATCAATCAGGGGCCCTCAGCAGTGCCAAGGGAGCTCACCGCCCAGGAAACGCCCCAAGGTCCCTTTGAATTGGCCACCAACGCCCCCTTTCCCAGCCTGCCTTGCTCTGGGATTTCCGCCTTTTCACATTCCACAGGTCCCTGGGCCTCGACTGTCCCCCGCTGGCTCCTCCGAGGCATTCCGGGACACCAGACGCTCTCTCCAGCGCCTCCACCTAGATCCCTCGCTGTCCTCGCCTCCGTTTCCCCCATGCCCCCTCCCCAACTCCTCCGTGGGCTCTTGGCGTCCTTTCCCTACAGCAGTCACAGAGTGCCACCCGAGGGCTTTGAGTTGCCTGGAGCCCAAGGCTCCGGCCAGAGACCTGAGGGGCCAGCGTCTGGACTGGCAGCTAATGCCATTTGGGGCTTTTCTCACGTGGAGCCTGAGGCCCGCACCTCCGCGGGCAAACCCCAGCGCGAGTGCCCTGGAGATACCCGCCCAAGGGGACAGTGTACCCCCTACTGTGGGGAAGGAGGTTCCTGTTTTCCCTGCACTGGTTCGACTTTCACGCCGAGGATCGACTCACACCATGATGGCAAGTGGAATAGCCCTGTGGGAAAGCCTCATGGGAAAGACTCCAGGGAAAGCCACAGATTCCTTGATCCACGAGAAGGGAAGCGTGACACTGCTGCTACCACTCGGGAGGAAAGCGCACGTGCATGACCCCACTCGAGCCGAGGACTGACGCCACTTGGGAGACTCCAGAAGTACGCCAAGATCCATGTCAGCACTGGAGAGGAATCCTCAGGTTCCGGTCCCGACTCACACAAGGTCTTAGGCCCCGGCATCGATGGGAGAGGAATCCTGAGAGGCCCCTAGCACCTCGCATGGGGACTGGCCTTTCCTGAGGTCACCAGAGGGTCCCTGAGGTCTCCGTCGTAAGTCGAGAGCACCTGCGGCAACTCGAGAAAATCCAGGAGGTTCTCCCCTCCAGGCGAGATGAGGCCCATTTCCGCTGAGGCGTCTCGAGGCTAATCACACCTAACCTCTGGAACTTCCAAAGGGTCCTTCACAACCTTGCTGCAACTCAAGAAGTTCCCTGACATACCCGTCTCCACTAGAGAGGAAGCACGAGAGTCCTGCCCACATCCAGAGGAGCTCGTTTCCGCCTCCTAGCTCGAGAGGAGGGATCCTTTCCCTGCGTGGTCGGGAAAGAATTCCCGGCGTTCCCGTCGCATCTCAAGAGGAGGCGCTCTCCACAGGAAAGGCGAGAGGAACTCCAGGGTCGTGCCACCATTCCCTGAGTCCCCAGATGTCTCAGTCCATTCCAGGGAAACCTGTTTTCCCTGCACTGCCTCGACTTTTAAGCCGAGGATCGTCTCACACAACGGTGGCACGTGGAACAGCCCTTTGGGAAAGCCTCGTGGGAAAGCTTTGAGCGAAAGCCACAGATCCCTTGATCCACGCGAAGAGAAGCGTGACACTGCTGCTACATATCGGGAGGAAAGCGCACGTGCATGCCCCCACTCGAGACGAGGACTGACTCCCCTGGGGAGACTCCAGAAGTACAGCAAGATCCATGTCAGCACTGGAGAGGAATGCTCAGGTTCCGGCACCGACTCCACACAAGATCTTAGGACCCGGCATCGACAGGAGAGGAATCCCGAGAGGCCCCGAGCAACTTGCATGCTGACTGGCCTTTCCTGAAGCCACCAGAGCGGGTCCCTGAGGTCCCCATCGTATGTCGAGAGCACCTGCCAGAACTCGAGAAAATCCAGGAGGTTGTCCCCTCCAGGTGAGATGAGGCCCATTTCCGCTGAGGCGTCTCGAGGCTAATCACATCTAACAATTGGAACTTCCAAAGGGTCCTTCACACCCTTGCTGCAACTCAAGAAGTTCCCCGACATACCCGTCTCCACTCGATTGGAAACACGAGAGTCCCGCCCATATCCAGAGGAGTCCCGTTTCCGCCCATGCTCGGGAGGAGGGATCCTTTCCCTGCGTGGTCGGGAAAGAATTCCCGACGTTCCCGTCGCATCTCAAGAGGAGGCGCTCTCCACAGGAAAGGCGAGAGGAACTCCAGGGTCGTGCCACCATTCCCAGAGTCCCCAGATGTCTCAGTCCATTCCAGGGAAACGTGTTTTCCCTGCACAGCCTCGACTTTCAAGCCGAGGATCGACTAACACCACGGTGGCATGTAGACAGCCCTTTGGGAAAGCCTCGTGGGAACGCCTCGTGTGAAAGCCTCGTGGAAAGCCTCGAGGGAAAGCCACAGATCCCTTGATCCACGCGAAGGGAAGCGTAACACTGCTGCTACAGCTCGGGAGGAAAGCGCATGTGCATGCCCCCACTCAAGACGAGGACTGACTCCACTGGAGAGACTCCAGAAGTACCCCAAAATCCATGTCAGCACTGGAGAGGAATGCTCAAGTTCCGGCACCGACTCCACACAAGGTCTTAGGCCCAGCATCGACGGGAGAGGAATCCCGAGAGGCCCCGAGCAACTCGCATGGGGACTGGCCTTTCCTGAGGCCACCAGAGCGGGTCCCTGAGGTCCCCATCGTAAGTCGAGAGCACCTGCCATAAATCGAGAAAATCCAGGAGTTTCCCCCTCCAGGCGAGATGAGGCCCATTTCCGCTGAGGTGTCTCGAGGCTAAACACATCTAACACCTGGAACTTCCAAAGGGTCCTTCACACCCTTGCTGCAAATCAAGAAGTTCCCCGACATACTCGTCTCCACTCGAGAGGAAGCACGAGAGTCCCGCCCACATCCAGAGGAACCCCGTTTCCCCTCCTAGCTCGAGAGGAGGGTTCCTTTCCCTGCGTGGTCGGGAAAGAATTCCAGGCGTTTCCGTCGCATCTCAAGAGGAGGTGCTCTCCACAGGAAAGGCAGAGGACTCCAGGGTCGTGCCACCATTCCGAGTCCCCCAGATGTCTCAGTCCATTCCAGGGAAACCTGTTTTCCCTGCACTGCCTCGACTTTCAAGCCGAGGATCGACTCACACCACGGTGGCACGTGGGACAGCCCTGTGGGAAAGCCTAGTGGGAAAGCCTCGAGGGAAAGCCACAGATCCCTTGATCCACGCGAAGGGAAGCGCGTCACTGCTGCTACAGCTCGGGAGGAAAGCGCACGTGCATGCCCCCACTCGACACGAGGACTGACTCCCCTGGGGAGACTCCAGAAGTACCCAAGATCCATGTCAGCACTGGAGAGGAATCCTCAGGTTCCGGCACCCACTCCACACAAGATCTTAGGCCCCGGCATCGACGGAGAGGAATCCCGAGAGGCCCCGAGCAACTCGGATGGGGACTGGCCTTTCCTGAGGCCAGCAGAGCGGGTCCCTGAGGTCCCCGTCGTAGGTCGAGAGCACCTGCCGAAACTCGACAAAATCCAGGAGGTTCTCCCTCCAGGCGAGATGAGGCCCATTTCCGCTGAGGCGTCTCGAGGCTAAACACATCTAACACCTGGAACTTCCAAAGGGTCCTTCACACCCTTGCTGCAACTCAAGAAGTTCCCCGACATACCCGTCTCCACTCGAGAGGAAGCACCAGAGTCCCGCCCACATCCAGAGGAGCCCGATTCCGCCTCATAGCTGGAGAGGAGGGATCCTTTCCCTGCGTGATCGGGAAAGAATTCCCGGCGTTCCCGTCGCATCTAAAGAGGAGGCACTCCACAGGAAAGGCGAGAGGAACTCCAGGGTCGTGCGACCATTCCCAGTGTCCCGCAAATGTCTCAGTCCATTCCAGGGTAAGCTGTTTTCCCTGCACTGCCTCGACTTTCAAACCGAGGATCGACTCACACCACGGTGGCACGTGGAACAGCCCTGTGGGTAAGCCTCTTGGGAAAGCCTCATGGGAAAGCCTCGAGGGAAAGTCGCTGATCCCATGATCCACGCGACGGGAAGCGTGACACTGCTGCTACAGCTCGGGAGGAAAGAGCAGGTGCATGCCCCCACTCGAGACGAGGACTGACTCCCCTGGGAGACTCCAGAAGTACCCCAATATCGATATCAGCACTGGAGAGCAATCCTCAGGTTCCGGCACCGACTCCACACAGGGTCTTATGCCCGGCATCCGGAGAGGAATCCGAGAGGCCCCTGAGCAACTCGCATGGGGACTGGCCTTTCCTGAGGCCACCAGAGCGGGTCCCTGAGGTCCCCGTGGAAAGTCGAGAGCACCTGCCGCAACTCGAGAAAATCCAGGAGGTTCTCCTCTCCAGGCCAGATGAGGCCCATTTCCGCTGAGGCGTCTCCAGGCTAATCACAACTAACCTCTGGAACTTCCAAAGGGTCCTTCACACCCTTGCTGCAACTCAAGAAGTTCCCCGACATACCCGTCTCCCCTCGAGAGGAAGCACGAGAGTCCCGCCCACATCCAGAGGAGCCCATTCCGCCTCCTAGCTCGAGAGGAGGGATCCTTTCCCTGCGTGTCGGGAAAGAATTCCAGGCGATCCCGTCGCATCTCAAGAGGAGGCACTCTCCACAGAAAGGAGAGGAACTCCAGGGTCGTGCCACCATTCCAGTCCCCAGATGTATCAGTCCATTCCATGGAAACCTGTTTTCCCTGCACAGCCTCGACTTTCAAGCCAAGGATCGACTAACACCACCCATGGACAGCCCTGTGGAAAAAGCCTCGAAAGCCTCGTGGAAAGCCTCGAGGGAAAGCCACAGATCCCTTGATCCACGCGAAGGGAAGCGTGACACTGCTGCTACAGCTCGGAGGAAAGCGCACGTGCATGCCCCACTCGAGACGAGGACTGACTCCCTGGGAGACTCCAACCCCAAGATCCATGTCAGCACTGGAGAGGAATCCTCAGGTTCCGGCACGAATC